>NW_016162377.1:16211-40099 GCF_001687245.7 Rhagoletis zephyria | reverse complement strand
TATCTGAGAAGATCTTTGGAGGACTTCGGCAGGACTTGGAATTGACCCGATACATTCAAGTTTATCGATAAATTTCAATGATTTGAAACATATCGATAGTTCGATGAATTTCGAGAACATTAAAATTCGATAACTCAACAAAATTCGTTAACTCGACTAATTTCGATGACTGCGAAATTCGATGGCTCGATAAATTTCGATAACTCAAATATGTAAAAACTTTGGATACCTTTATAAATTTTTACTTTTGACATCTCCACATTTTTCGAAAACTATCTAAACATTTTGATAACTCGGTACACTCTTCTTCGCTTCGTTGAACCAACCAATTTCAGTAGATCAATAATTATCGATAACTCTGTAAGTTGAAAGAACTCCATGCATTACGACACCTCGATAAATTTCGTTAAGTCTATAAATAATGATAATTCAATAAATATCGATAACTTAATACATTTCTTTAACTTGACAAATTTCGTTAATCCCACACGTTTTTATAGCTCGATAACTATCCGTAAATTTGTACAACTAAGTTTCTTTGTCTATAAATTTCGACAACTCAGTAAACATTGATCAGTTTGAATAATTCGATACGTTGCGATAACTTAATAAGCATGGATAAATTTCGATAATTATAAACTTCGATGATTCGATAAATTTCAGTAACCTTTATGGCTGATTTTATTTCGATTCCTATCGGAAATCTTCAACTGTGTTAACCTAATTCTTATGTATTTCTCCCCTTGAATTTGACAATTTACTCCCAACCAACGAACTGCCACTAAAGAAGTTTCGCTTCATAAATTCAAGAAATGTTCTTACCCTTTCAGATACCCTAATTCTTATGTATCTGTCATTGTCTCCATTTTCGTCTTTATCTTCACTTTTGCCTTTTTTTTTGACTTCATCATTATCATTTATTTCTTCATCTTCATATTTATCTTTATTTCAAAGCTTAATTTCGAATGTGAAGTGAAACAACATGCGAAACATGTCAAATTGAACATGTTGCAGCAACATCTTTACACAATTCGAAAATGTTTAAACGACGGTTTTGACCGTAGTTTTCACCCAATTGTGAAACCATAAAACTCTGCTCATCTACGGAAAAATGCCTTTCCAACGGTGTTCTTGGTTTCGAAATCGGTTCGGTAGAATCGCCAAACGAACGGAGACAAAATTTATGTTAGCGTATTAATATATAGAGATGATGGCAGGTTGCTTCTCTAACTGATATTCGGGTTGAACTTGTACCAATCAGAACTTTAAATAGTTGGGAGATGCGATCAAACAATGTACATTATTTTTTAAAATTACATTTATATTATAATATGGTGTAATCATGATTTTACAAATATATATTTGTATTTTATATAAAGTTATTATAAGCGTAATAGCTTATGACTATACCAAGTGCTTTGACACTTAAATTTAAGATTTTTCAGAAAGCGGAGTTAATCGATGTGTGCACTGAACGGCTTATAAGTACGTAAATATGTATATAAGCTTAAAAATCCGCGCAACATACTAAATATTTGTATACCCGAGCGCACTTGTGCACAAGAGTATTATAATTTTGTTCACATAACGGTTGTTTGTAACAGGCAAAACGAGTCGAGATAGATATAGACAAATGTATACATAAATGACCAGAATGAACAGAGAAATCGACTAAGCGGTGACTGTCTATCCGTCCGTCCGCCTGTGCACACGAGAACTCGAGTAAAAATTGAGATATCTTAACGAAGTACACGTACCAGTATTTCTTTCGGGCGTAGGATGGACGGTATTGAAAATGGGCAAAATCGGACAATAACCACGCCTACCTCCCATATAACGGTAATTTTCAGAAATACGAAAACTGCGATATTTTAACAACTACTGAAGAGAATTCACTCAAAATTGATACTTAAAATAAATTTTCGACAAAAAATAAGATTATAAATTTTATAATTATCTTGGTAAACGCTGCACCAATTTCCTCCAAACTTGGCGCAGTAGTTGGCCTTGGTACAGCATACCAAATGGCCGAAAATTTTTTAAATCGGACGATAACCAGGCCCACATCCCATATAACGGTAATTTGGAGAAATAAGAAATCTTCGATAAATCAGTAAATATTAAAGATAATTTATTCAAAATTGATGCTTGTAACAACTCTTTACCGAGAAATACGTTTATGATAAAATGTTGGAAAATGGGCGTGGCACCGCCCACTTCTGATCACATATATGTATCTCGGTAACCGTTCTACCAATTTGTACCAAACACGGTACGGTTATTGTGCTTGCCACATAAAAGCAAAGCGTTAAAAATTATTGAAAGCGGACTAAAATTACGGCCGCTTTTCATATAACGGTAAATTTCAGAACTGCTTGAAACTTCAATATTTCGAAATTTAAGGACGCTAATTTACTCAAAACTGACTTTCCATGTAGCGGTAGCTTTCGGAAAGGAGATATATTTAATGCTTGCGCCGGGTATTTAATGTTCGGCCCCGCCCGAACTTAGACTTTCTTACTTGTTTTATTTTAACTTTTATTTCAACATAGATTGATTAAAAGAAAAATACTGATAAAAATAATATATTTCACACAAACAGGGTTGAAATTTTGAAATGTACATGTACATTCCTCAGTAATTGTAATTAGGATTCAATTACTTCAGTTCACAGCAAAGGAATCGATTACTTTTTCAATTCCTGAAGTAATTTCAAACAATTTCAATTACAAGGAATTTCATATGGTAATTGGAATAAATTACGTGCTAATAATGTAATTTTTTTTTCAATTCCTTTGAAAGGAATTGAAAATGTAATTGATTTTTTTTCGAATCCCGCTCCTCAAATTAATTTAAAAAGTAGTCGAAAAATTTATTAAAAAAAATTTTACTGTTAAACTGCAATAGCTTTGTTAAATTTCTTGGTTGCTAACCGCCTTGAATAAATAACTAATACCTGAGTAGTATTACTAATTGGACTTTAAGAAAACTGAATAACTTAAACTGTATCTTTCAGTTTTTAGGGTAACGGTTAAATTTTCCAGATCCTACCGCGAACGCGCTTCGCGGCAGACCCATAAATTTCGAAGCAGGCGTAATCCGCCCGGACTGTTGCTGCCTTTGGCACTGCTGTTCTCTTGAACTAATCCCTGCGTATCTATAAAAATGCATTGACTTAATTTTGTATATTCTTCTTCTTCTTGATTGGCGCTGTAACCGCCTAAGCGATTTTGGCCGAGTCAAAACAGCACGCCAGTAATTTCTCTTCTGTGCTAACTGACGCCAATTGGAAATGCCAAGTGAAGCCAAGTCCTTCTCCACCTGGTCTTTCCAACGCAGAGGAGCCCTTCCTCTTCCCCTGTTACCAGCATCGTGGCCCGCGTTGAATACTTTCAGAGCAGGAGCGTTTCTGTCCATTCGAACGACATGGCCAAGCCGGCGGACCCGCTGAATTTTAATTCGCTGCACTATGTCTATATCGTGGTAAAGCTCATACAGCTCATCGTTAAATCGTCTGCGATATTCGCCATCACCAACGCGTAAATCTTTCGCAGAATCTTTCTCCAAGAGCCGCCTCATCAGATGCTTTCATTTTTCATGCCTCCGCGCCATACACCAGCACAGGCATGATGAGTGACTTATAGAGTGTGATCTTTGTACGACGAGAGAGGACTTTACTTCTCAATTGCCTACTCAGCCCAAAGTANGAATAACTTAAACTGTATCTTTCAGTTTTTAGGGTAACGGTTAAATTTTCCAGATCCTACCGCGAACGCGCTTCGCGGCAGACCCATAAATTTCGAAGCAGGCGTAATCCGCCCGGACTGTTGCTGCCTTTGGCACTGCTGTTCTCTTGAACTAATCCCTGCGTATCTATAAAAATGCATNTTGTTTGTGTGATGACTGGAGATACTTCGTTTTGTCCTCGTTCACCACCAGACTCATTCGCTTTGCTTCTCTATCCAATCCCGAGAAGGCAGAACAGACGTAGCCCTTGTTTTTACCGATAATATCGATGTCGTCGGCATACGTCAGCAACTGTACGCTCTTGTAAAGTATTGTGCCTGAGCGGTTCAGTTCTGCGGCTCTTATTATCCTCTCCAACAACAGATTAAAGAAATCACAGGAAAGGGATTCCCCTTGTCTGAAACCTCGTTTGGTATCAAACGGCTCGGAGAGGTCCTTCCCTATTCTGACGGAGTTGGTGGTTTTGCGCAACGTCATTTTACACAGCCGTATAAGTTTCGCGGGGATACCAAATTCAGNACAGATTAAAGAAATCACAGGAAAGGGATTCCCCTTGTCTGAAACCTCGTTTGGTATCAAACGGCTCGGAGAGGTCCTTCCCTATTCTGACGGAGTTGGTGGTTTTGCGCAACGTCATTTTACACAGCCGTATAAGTTTCGCGGGGATACCAAATTCAGACATCGCGGCATAAAGGCAACTTCTCTTCTTGCTGTCGAAAGCGGCTTTGAAATCGACAAATAGATGGTGTGTGTCGATCCTATTCTCGCGGGTCTTTTCCAAGATTGGGCGTATTGTAAATACCTGATCTATCGTGGATTTTCCAGGCCTAAGGTCACACTGATAAGGTCCAATCAGCTCGTTGACGGTGGGCTTCATTCTTTCGCACTATACACTCGATAAGACCTTATAACCTATGCTTAGAAGGCTGATTCTGCGGTAGTTGGCGCGTATGGCGGGGTTGCCTTTCTTGTGGATTGGGAAGAGCACACCTAATTTCCCATGCACCTCATCAGCTCCTCGTCGCCGTACTTGAATAGCTCGGCTGGCAGGCGGTCAGCTCCAGAATTGTGTATATTATGGTACCTTTAATTCTACCCAAAATGGCGTGCCTTCTGGGGCCTTTGAAGTACTCTTACTGGTATCCTGCGTTACAAATGAGGATAGAGTCCGCTTGAATTACGAGCCTTGTCGGACTGGAGATCCTACCTCCTAAGAGTTTTATAAACAAATTGCATTGCTATGGCTAAATTTTGATGATAACACTGTAACGACGCTAAAATTACACAAAAAACGCCGAGACTCGTACAATTAATTTTAAGTAGTATGTTGCGGATCTGTATACCGTTTTTTTTTTTAGATAAGGTCGTTTAGTCAAGTTATTTTCATTTTAAGTTTGCATTGCGAATGAAAAAAATTAAACTATCATGATTTAAAATATTTTTCCCGAGAGATTAACAAAAATTCAAAATATATTGTACATTTACACTGAAAGCTAGTAAGTGTCTTGTATAAATGTCCGCAAAGATTGCAGTTGAACAAGCAATTAGGGTGGTTTTTGCTGTGGGTTTTGAAGAGCTTGAGCGCTGTTGTTGCAGTAAAGGGTAGGTTTTTGATTTCTTAATCTACTAGACCAATTAAGTTGAGTTAAATTTTCACACAGGTGGCAACCCTCCTGCAACATATTTTCGGCAGTAAGCCTTCTTAAAACTCTTTAGTTTGATTCCCAAAATGCAGTATTTCATTTATTTTATCAAAATAACCGAGTTTAAATTTTCAAACAGGTGGCAATTTTACTCGAAACTATTTCCAGAAGATATCTTTTTAATTTAATATCTATTTTGTAATATATCATTTAGTATATCAATTAAATTGCGCTAAATTTTTTAACAGGTGGCAACCCTCCTTTGAAATATTTTCGACTATAAGCCTTTTGAAATCTCTTTAGTTTGACACCAACATGGCAATATTTCATTTACTTTATCAATTTAACTGAGTTACAATTTCCAAATAGGTGGCAGCCCCCTCAAAAATATTTCCAATAGTTATCTTTCTTAAACCTCTTCAATTTGATACCCATATTGTAATTGGATGGATTGGACGATACGGGCCAATCACGAGGCCCGCTCGATCACCAGACCTGAGTCCATTAGATTTTTTCTACTGAGGCTGTCTTAAGGACAAAATTTATTCAAAAACAATTCAAAACGAACAGCATTTGCGGGAACAAATAAATGGAGCTGCTGCTGAGATAGCCCAATTGAGTTTAAGATCTCTAAAAGCGTCTTTTCTTAAAAGGTGCCGAGCTTGTATTAGAGTAGAAGGTCGCCAATTTGAGCATATTTTATCAATAAATGAATAAATTTTTCTTCAAACAACTCATGTATATCTTATTTCACGTGAACCCATCCTTCACACAAAATATTGATAGATATAGCCCTTGTTATAGACTCTACTCCGAATTCCGGTAAGTAACATAAAATAACGTCAGAAGCAAGTAATTATGTACCTTTGTACTATTTAGCATGTCATTTGACGGTAACAAGAGCAAATTCAATTTAAATCTATTAAATACATTCTAGCGTGTCTCAGTCCTTTACCCACAAAAGCGGCTATAACTTTTTTTTTCTATTCAAAACAGTAAGTGTGGCACCTTTCTTTATTAAATGAGCAATTTTTTTATGTAAAATTTTTTTTTTTATCAGGGAGCTCACCCCCCCACCAACCTTCCCCTAAAGTTTGGCACGTTACTTCTGGGACACCCTGTATATGAATTCGCCTTGGTAGAGAATTGTTACAGAAACGAGCTACAGGATGCATCTTTTTCAGGGCGATGTATCTGTTTATACATGCCAGGGTAATACAAAGAAGAATGTTAAAATTGTGAATCGACAAGAATGATATTTATGTACATCAGAGTGGTCCTTAAAACCAAATGAACGATTTTTTCCAGTCTCATCCCCTCAATCGGTAATACCACGGTCAACGATATCACATGTAAATTTTGGTCCAGATTGGAGACGGTTAAGGCGTGTCGCACAGGCTTCAAACTTCAGATTACCCTATGGAAACGTCTTAACCGACTGCAATCGGGACCAAAATCTATATGTGATATCTGAGACTTTAGTAGTATTTTGGGTATTAAATGAAAAAAATATTTTTAAACTTTTTGAGTCTCCATAGAGGCTACTGGCCTTTGACNTAGTTATCTTTCTTAAACCTCTTCAATTTGATACCCATATTGTAATTGGATGGATTGGACGATACGGGCCAATCACGAGGCCCGCTCGATCACCAGACCTGAGTCCATTAGATTTTTTCTACTGAGGCTGTCTTAAGGACAAAATTTATTCAAAAACAATTCAAAACGAACAGCATTTGCGGGAACAAATAAATGGAGCTGCTGCTGAGATAGCCCAATTGAGTTTAAGATCTCTAAAAGCGTCTTTTCTTAAAAGGTGCCGAGCTTGTATTAGAGTAGAAGGTCGCCAATTTGAGCATATTTTATCAATAAATGAATAAATTTTTCTTCAAACAACTCATGTATATCTTATTTCACGTGAACCCATCCTTCACACAAAATATTGATAGATATAGCCCTTGTTATAGACTCTAGTCCGAATTCCGGTAAGTAACACAAAATAATGTCAGGTGCAGGTAATAATGTACCTTTGTACTACATGTCATTTGACGGTAACAAGAGCAAATTCAATTTAAATCTATTAAATACATTCTAGCGTGTCTCAGTCCTTTACCCACAAAAGCGGCTATAACTTTTTTTTTCTATTCAAAACAGTAAGTGTGGCACCTTTCTTTATTAAATGAGCAATTTTTTTATGTAAAATTTTTTTTTTTATCAGGGAGCTCACCCCCCCACCAACCTTCCCCTAAAGTTTGGCACGTTACTTCTGGGACACCCTGTATATGAATTCGCCTTGGTAGAGAATTGTTACAGAAACGAGCTACAGGATGCATCTTTTTCAGGGCGATGTATCTGTTTATACATGCCAGGGTAATACAAAGAAGAATGTTAAAATTGTGAATCGACAAGAATGATATTTATGTACATCAGAGTGGTCCTTAAAACCAAATGAACGATTTTTTCCAGTCTCATCCCCTCAATCGGTAATACCACGGTCAACGATATCACATGTAAATTTTGGTCCAGATTGGAGACGGTTAAGGCGTGTCGCACAGGCTTCAAACTTCAGATTACCCTATGGAAACGTCTTAACCGACTGCAATCGGGACCAAAATCTATATGTGATATCTGAGACTTTAGTAGTATTTTGGGTATTAAATGAAAAAAATATTTTTAAACTTTTTGAGTCTCCATAGAGGCTACTGGCCTTTGACCTCTTAGCGGTACGCCTTAGCTGACTCCAATCGGAACCAAAATTTATACGTGCTATCTTCGACTAAGGTAGTATCGATTTTGGGTATTACATGGAAAAAAAATTTAAAATTTTGAGTCTCTATAGAGTAATCTGAACTTTGCGCCCAGTGCGACAGGCCTTAACCGTCTCCAATCGGAACCAAAATTTATATGTGATATCTGTGATCGTGGTATTACCAATTGAGTGTGTGAGACTAAAAAAAACCTTAATTTGATTTTAAGGACCACTCTAATATATATATCAATCTTGCCAGATTCACAATTTCATCTGTACATTATAGGTATTTAAGGTGTTCTTACACGATATATATTTGCATCTGCAATATATATGTCATTGCGTATGTCTGTCAAATTCACAGTCTTTATTTAACTATTTAAAAATACGTTCTTTGAAAACGAAATAAACTAAGCTCAGATGATTCTATCTGTGTGGCAGATGAAAATAGAAACATTTATATTTCGTATGTATGTGCATCTGCTTTGTACAGAAACATTCTCGTTCTGTGATAAGGTGAAGTGAAAAGAAAGTTTTCATTTTCGTTTTTACAATTATTTTTCACTCTGTCTTTTCACAAACAATTATTTTGCGATTCTGGTTTGTGCTGTGAAAAACGTGTTCCAATACCACTGTAGTCGTGAAACATTTGCAACTTTGCTATTGAATTTTCGAAAAGTGGAGAAAAACGTAAACAAAATATGTCGGTAATAATTATTTTATTAGAATTATCGCAAAGAATTCGAGATGAGCAAGGTAATAAATGTTGTGTAAATTTTTTAAATGCAGTATATACAATTTAACGCATTATTTATGTATTACCGAGATAATTTGAGAGTGCTCAGGCGAAGACTTCGCGACGACCAAAATCCCTTTGAGATTACAACAAACAAGCATTTAATTGATTTATATCGGTTCCCTAAGGCATTGTGCCTGGAATTAATGGTTGAACTTTACTTTTGTACATACATATATTAATAAATATTCATTGGTATATCATTATATCCAAATTCTTAATTCTTTTTAAAGGCAGTTTTTAAAATGCTAAAAAATAAAAATAAAATCATTTTCATGTAGTTTTGTAGAATCATTTCATTAAAAAAACGGCCTCAAGCCATAAAATAACAAAAACAAATAACTTAAGGACGAGCACACCTAAAAGTTAAACATTCTAATAATAGAAATATTAACAAAAACCAACAACCACATGATCAAGTGAATTGCAGCGGAATAGCTGCGCTTGATTGTAGTTGGCTTAACAAGTGAAATAGTGGAAATAAGCAACAAGAATTAACAAGGCGAACTTAGCACAGTGCGTAGGCAACTGGCTGAGTCAGTGGGATCGTCGGTTCGAATCCTACTAAAAGAAATCTGATGAGGAAAATGTGGTGAATTCCGAAATAGCTATCACTTCACCATTTTTTNTGATTGTAGTTGGCTTAACAAGTGAAATAGTGGAAATAAGCAACAAGAATTAACTAGGCGAACTTAGCACAGTGCGTAGGCAACTGGCTGAGTCAGTGGGATCGTCGGTTCGAATCCTACTGAAAGAAGTCTGATGAGGAAAATGTGGTGATTTCCGAAATAGCTATCACTTTTACCATTTTTTTCAAATTATTGTTGCTTTTCCACAATAAGTTTTCATTAAAAAAACGGCCTCAAGCTCAATAAAAGTTGTTGAATAAATTTTCTTAAACTCTAAAAAAATTAAAATTAAAAACGACTTCATATTGTCTTAGGCCCTTATTCATAAAAACCAAAGTAGCCTTAATAAAGGTTTGTAAATTTAATAATGTATGAAAAGTTCAATTAATAAAGCTATTTAAACCTACTTTATTTTTTATGAATAAGGTCATTAATTATATATTATGAGTAATATCATTAATAGATTTAAAGAGCTCTACATTTTCATACAAATTTTCGATTTATAAAACATTCTTTAAAGTCTTTATTTTTTATGAATTTGGGTGTGAAATTATTAAGAATAAAAACGATTTCATGTTTTCTTAAGCTTTACAAAAAAAAAGTAAAACAAAAATTGCAAATTCACGAAAAAACAAATACAGCCTTGCCCATAAGTACTAGGCACCCTTACATTTAATGATTTTTTCGTATTAAAAAGTGAAGTAAGGGTTGTTTATTAGTGAATTATTAAAGAGTTGAAAAACATTAGTATTAGATCGGTTTGATTCATAGAACTTAGATTTTCTATAATATTTTCGGATATGAAGTTTTATATAGTCTAATAAAGTTGGAGTTTGAAGTGACTGAAAATTATCTTTGATTTTTAATAATTTTGTTTGCTGACGATTTTTCGCATTTTCTTCATTGCGAAAGACCGTCAGTATACAAATAATAAAAAAAAAACAAGTAAGAAAGTCTAAGTTCGGGCGGAGCCGAACCCAGCGCAAGTATTAAATATATGTTTTTCATCTTTCCGAAATCTACCTCTACATGGAAAACCAGGGTGTATAAATTTTGAGTAAATTAGCGTTCTTAAATTTCGAAATATTGAAGTTTCATGCATTTCTGAAATTTACTGTTATATGAAAAGCGGCCGTATTTTTAGTTCGATTTTAACAATTTTCAACGTTTTGCTTCTATGTGGCAAGCACAATAACCACACCGAGTTTGGTACAAATTCGTAGAACGGTTGCCGAGATACATATATGTGATCATAAGTGGGCGGTGCCACGCCCATTTTTCAAAATTTTATCCCGAATTCTTAGTCTTTCAAAGTTTTTGTGGAGTTGAAAAAATAATTTAAGCCATGGGGAAATACGTATGCAGTCCTTAAATAGAGGTCTCTTTCCACAGTTTGAATAAATATGTAATTTTGTTTTTTCAATAATACGTTCAAACGAAGCACCTGAGAGGGACTAACTTAAATATAAAGTTTGCTTCCTGGCGAAAAGAGAGAAACCGACTTCTAATTAAAATTTTAGAAAGTGAACTTCAAATTAAAAGTACTATTAAAATATGTATAATGTTTAGAGTTCTTTGACTATTTAAACACTGAAAGTGGAAATGATCTCATTATTGCTATTAAAAAATGTCATGTATATAAAATAATTTATTGGCTCCTGTAATATTATAAAGGTATCTCGTACTACATGTTAATGTGTATACTCATATTAAAATGAGTTAAATTTTTATTTTTTATGAACAACATTTTATTTATAAACGGGTAAGGCTTTCTCAAGTGGGCCCCGAATTTACCAAGATTAATATTTTTCAATGATATTCAGGCAGCGCCGAGTCTTTTAGTCGACAAGTACACTGTGTAAATTTTGTTGCAAAATTCCAAATAGTTTGGTTTTAATCTTTTGCTTTTCTTGGTAAATAATAGTACAATCTTGGTAAATTCGGGGCCCACTTGAGGAAGCCTTACCCATACCAAGATATTATTAAGAACAAGTACTCTGGCGTTTCAAAGTATTATCTGCTACTTACATTCATAATTCTGCTTGGAATAAAGGTGTACTGAAAAGTACTGATTTTTATAGCATGAAAAAGTCTAATGTACTGATTTCGCGCCAAAAAAATCTGGCAACCCTAATAAAGTCTATTTTGTTTAGTTAAATATAAATTAAACGGTTTATGTCATTTTATTAAAAAAATCGCTTGTTATTTATGTTAAATAAAACTATCTTCACATTACAGCATAAATTACTTTGTTTCGAACAAATTAGTTTACATAAACCAATTATGTTCAGACTTTCCTTCATAATTTCTGTAGATATTTGATAAGCACGTATACGTACGAATGTGTGGTTTGTACAGGCGAACGTAGAATTTTCGGGCGGGTGGCCATCTTTTACAAAATTTATTTTTTCCATATAATCATTTCCACCAAATATGCCCATATCTTAACTTTTTTTAAAATAAATTCGAGTGCTTACATAACGATGGCCCTCTGCAATAACGGCATAACTCAAAGTTCAAAAACTCACTTTTTGTTTTGGTGATTCACGGACATTGAAAAACACTTTTTCTCCTAAATAGGTAAATTAATTTTATCTCAAAATATGAATCAGTAACACCGCGTTCACGTTGAAACTCTAAATGATATTGAACATGCAAAATGTGGAAATAACCAATTCGAGTCCAATTATTTTTACGCTTTCTAAAACTTCGAAAATCTTGTAATTCAAATCAAAGATATGCATGTAGGATATATGTAGCACTTTTAGGGATTACGTTATTTCCCACGCGAATTCATACAATGTGGTGTTACCAGAGCATCTGAGATTTGAGAAAACCAGTAGTGCTTTGGTTTACGCAACTAACTAAATGAAAAGAATTTTCCGCAGGTATTTCGGGGGCGGGAGTTTAAACCCCCGAAACCCCTACCTGCGTTCGCCCCTGTACTTGATTTAAAAAAAGGGTTGCATACCTTTGGAATTTTTTTTTAATTTCCTCAACAGTGGGGTCTAAAATAAATGAAAAATCTTTTTTTTGTCATTTGGTTCTTGATTTATGATAAATTATCTCATTTCTATTTAATTTTTTGACAGATTTTACAAGGCGAAATTACAATTTTTTAAAAACTCTTCGTTTTTGCAGTCTATAATTTTTTGGGCGAAAGTACAGTTTTTTCCAGAAATTCACAGTTACTTTGGAAAAATGATCTGGCAACACTGGTACACATGTACATACTTCAGTTTTAACGTGAATGTGCTCTAATTATTCAGATCGCGTACACATATCCTATGTTAAAGTTCAGCGTCTGTTGATCCAAAACAGACCGCAGGTCAAGACTAAATAAATAAACGCAGAAAAAATCTAGATCTTTATGATGACATATTATTTGTATTCACTCTTCTTTAACTCTATCTTATTAATTATGGAGTCAGACTGAAGTTGAGCTTCAAGTGTTGAGGGCTGTCATCGAGACAGTATTGTCCTGTCATAATTAATATGACTGCGTACATGCTCCATTTAAGAGATTATTTAAGGACTTTTCAAATTATGGCGCTTAGCTAGGTGAGCTTCGAGTGAAATCAAAATTAGCTGCCTTTTGTGCCTTCTACTCTAAATAAGTTAATTGTAAAAACAAAGATTTCTACAGCAAGCTTTCTAAATATAAACCAAATCAGACTATGAATACGGGTTTTCAAATATCTCGATTCCTGCGCCACCTACCGGTTTCGGGTTCTGAGCCAACTGTGAAGTTTCAAGTCTCTAGGTCAGGACCGGCGAACTTTTATACATATACGTGAAACTATTTCCAAAGAAATATTCAATGTAGCCACGACGTGCCCACAAGAAATCATTACTTAGTACCGTTCTTGGAGACATTAACTGACACATTATTCGTACAAAAATGTTTAAAACAATTAATTAACCGTCTCGTAAATATCTCTGTGTACCTTACGCGGTAAGTGGTAAACATTGTCAACATAGCCAACGCCAGCTTCTACAGATAGCTAATATGTCTGGAATTGAATTCAAAGTTTCTAAAATTTTAGTATTAGCATTTTTGGCCATTTGGTCTTCTAATTCGATTGATTCCAACTTTTTAATTGTTTCGATAAAGTTTTTATTCAAAACTGAATTAGCTGCATTCCAAAATCTTAGATTTCCAACTAATCAAATTTAGACAAGTTCAGTTTTGCGAGTGATGTCACATAATAAATTTTAATATTTCCGATAACTGTTTTTGTAGCAAGTTAAAAAAAAGCTTGTTAAATAGCATAGTACCTTGATTAAATTTAATCATAAGTTAAACGATGTAAAGAATGTACAAATAAAGACAAAAACCAAATGATTAAAGAAAAAAGTCAGTGTGCCGTTGAAATGAGAAAATGGAAAATTAGAAAATGCGGCGAAAATATTAATGTTTGTTAGTTTGTTTTTTCGTGAGTCGGTATCAACGCTCCGCATGAAAAGCTATGTATACATATACAAACATGAATATGTATGGAGTGTGTATATTGGCGCTAGTGTATGCCGAGAACATAAAAGCGTAAAATTGGCAACAACGCATTCTTGGCTATGCGGCCGGCAGCCATGTTTTCGTTCGCTCACTCATATCACTCACAATAGGCATCATTGCAACAGCGACGGCACTGATCCAACGTTAAACTGCGGCCGACCGGTTGACGCGCACGCCTTTGTTGGTGGTGTCGTTGTCGTCGTCGCTGTCGATATAGTCTACTTGACGTTTTTACTATTCCCAAACTGCTGGGATCTGTCCTGTGGTGGCTACAAATATAGTACAAAAGCAGCACCAGCATCAGTGCTATTGTAAACTTATTAGATTTGCCAGCTGCAACCGCGTGAATGCCAACGCTGCGGTGGACAAGAAAGGCCAACAAATTGTGGTACTTGCTGGTGCGCATTAATATTCCAATCGAATACCCAGCAAGCTCATTAAACGACGTGTCGGTCTGGACTAAAGCTCAAAAACCCGAATGTGTGGGTCGCGACCGGACGCAATAGAAAACAAGCGATGCTGGGTCACGCTCCCGCTCAAGTACAATACATACATGTATAGTCCAGACGCAACAGTGGATACCCGGTGAGAATGAGCTCAGAGCCGATAAAACACACTGGCGTACTAAGCATATGTACCGGCTTCGAAGGCAGTCAGCTGAATGCACTCAACGGGGCTAGAGCATCTTCATTTCTCAAACAGCGCGGTGCAAACAAAAAAAGGGATTATGAAGAAGGAGAGTCGGAACGTATGTATGTATGCAGAAGTAGAGGTTCTAAAGTAGCAGCAGCCTGTTCACAAATGCGCTCACCTCGAAATGAAAATCAAATATTACTTATCACCGACCCCCGCTTCCAAAGATGACATACATATGTATGTATGTATATATACATACATATATACATCCGTCTGAATGTGCATACGCTAAGAAAATGGTATAAGGCATCGAATTGAAAAACTGAAAATACTAATGTGTACATTGCTGTGTATGAAAGTTTGCACTTATGGCCGGGAGTTGCTAGTATCACTGCTGCATGGGGCTACATTCAACGTTTTCCTGTCATTCAACTACGCCCTCACTCGCTCGAAGCATAAGCATAACTACACGAATACCGTTGAAAGTTTTTATACTCCTCCATATTTCATCAGAAATTCGCACGCATACCAATGCAGGCATGAATTTTGCACACATTTACAATAATTGCAAATGTGTTGAAAATCGTTTGCAAATTTGTGAGCAGTTTCAATACGAACATAGTCATAAAAGGGCAACGAAAAGGACGAATGGCTTGTTGGTTATGTATTAGTAGTAAGTGTATATGGAAACACAATGACAATCCGTGGCAATGTGTGTATATGTATGTCTGAGGCTGTGGGTGGTTGTGCTGATATATGTAGGTGAATGGATGTAAACTCTCTATGATGAGAGAACTTTCCAAGAGCGGTAAGGTAAAAATAATTATCGTTGTTGGCATTTTATAGCTCTCAGTAATGTTCTCAACGGAGAGATGAAAACGTTCGATTCGGAGGTGAACAGTGCTACAAATGTAACTCATTAGTCCCACACTGCGAAAATAGAAGCTTAGTTAAATCAACTAAATACATTTTACTCAACACATGGTTTGGTTATAATTACATTATTTGGTTATTGTTATGTACCTAATCATGTGTTGAGAGAAATATATTTAGCTGACTTTTTCATGGATTCAATTTTTTATTTCCAACCTTAATAGACACTTTGTACTTCAAGCCATTGCTTGCCATTTAAAAACTTGCATTGAAGTCGAAACCTACAAATATGCTTCGTCTTCTTCCTGTATGTACATATGCACAGAGGAAAGAGTTTAGTTAAGTCAACTAAATATGTTTGTGTCAGCACAAGATTTGGTAATAGTTACATTATTTGGTTAGGTTAGGCTAGGTTAGGTAAAGAGGCAGCCCCGTGTAACCGGAGCAGATTAAGACAATATAAGATTGTCCTTTGTGATACCACAATTTGGAACGGCCCCCTAAACTTATTTACTAATACGGCTGATCTCAATGCCCCAGAGCTCCTCGGGGCTATATAGCAAGTGAGATCCAAAGAGCTTCAACCTTAGCCTCGCAAACGCTGGGCCCCTAAGAAGGTAGTGTTGAGGTGATTCTACCTCGTCCTCTTCCAGGCAACTGCGACATAAGGGGTCCGGTAGAATGTTCAGCCTTGCTGCGTGACCCGTTAAAACCCCCACCAGAAGTGAGAGCTGTGGCTTTGTGAGTGTGAGGAGTGCTCTCGACTGCCCTCGACCGCCCCCGGCCCACCCACGGCCAAAAAGGCCTTCCATCGCGC
The DNA here is from genome assembly GCF_001687245.7 of Rhagoletis zephyria. Taxonomy (NCBI): domain Eukaryota; kingdom Metazoa; phylum Arthropoda; class Insecta; order Diptera; family Tephritidae; genus Rhagoletis; species Rhagoletis zephyria. Next base: position 23,699 of record NW_016162377.1, on the reverse strand, counting down.
ATGTCGTGGTATTTCCCCAGCGTTCGCTGAGCTGACATGAGGCCCTTCTATCCAAGAGTGTACCGTAAGTGATCAATGGCACCCCCAGCCGCTCTTTATCCGGTGATATCGTTTCACGGGTTCCTTCCCTGGCCAGCTCGTCAGCCACGCAGTTCCCCCCAATATCGCTGTGACCAGGAACCCAAATAAGCCAAATAGCAGCTACGTCCGCCTAGAATACACTGCAGAAGTCCAAGAGCCTGAACTTGTGCTGATGGAGAGCTCTCGACAGAAGACGCCTCCAGCAACCCTGCCGTCCAGTTTCGATCCATCCGTAAAGAAGTTTACCGCACCCCTCCTCCAGAAGTCCCGCCCGGCCCACTCATCCCTTGAGGGAAAGCGGGCAGAGAAGAAGCTCCTAGGAGCCGTATCAGTGATGCAGTAATCCGTACGATCCGGGATGAAATCGAAGCCCCCTAAAACCCCAGAGGGTCCAGTCCCTAAGTTGGTCAACCAATCGGTTTCCCTGAGCCTAATAACCGTTCCCGCCACGACAATTCTGCCTGCAACGTCGACAGGCGCTACGTTTAACATTACGTTCAATGCTAATGTGGGCGCGGTCCGCAGTGCCCCACTAATACCAATTAATGCAGCCCGTTGTACGCGTTCCAGCTGCCTAGCTAGTGTAGCCTTTTCCAGTGAGTTTCACCAGACTTGGGCGCTATAAAACATAATTGGCTTAACTACTGTCTCGTAGAGCCAATAGACAACTTTAGGGGAGATACCCCATCTCTTACCAATAGCTCTGCAAGCATCGCGGCAATCAAGTAACTCGTGAATACCCGGTCTGTGGTGTGATTAAATAGAAATAAATAAAATAAAAATAAAATAAATTTAATATACCACGCTTTTATAAATGAACTAAAAGGTGGAAAATAATATTTCTCAGCCCGATAGAATTTGTTGTTATAACTTTTGATTTTGAAATTTTAGCAAAAGTCATTATAAACAATTTGTGAAATTGAAAATGAAAAACGTGGAGCGCATGCAATACAAAGCATTCGATTTAATTGACAATAGTCAAACTACATAACGTAGACCTAAAATTTCTACAGCGAAAGTAGAACTTTGAAATCGANGCAAGTACAAAGTTGAGATCGATTTTAAGCGATTGATACACACATACATACATATTAGGGATGTTGCGAATGTGGAATTTTAGACATCCGCGGATGCGAATGCGGATGCGAATATCTAACAGCTAACATCCGCTGATGCAGATGCGAATGCGGATGTCAAGAAGTTTTAAGAAACAATTAGAATCTAGCATAATGGCGAGATCGTTGTTTAAACAGCGCTTACAAGCCAAACCAGATACATATATCAGGTTGTTCTAAAGCTTTTTAAAAATAATTCTTTATTTTCATTGGCCGTTTGAGAATTTGGGAAATGTGTAACTTCATCAGCGTTTTTCGATTTTAGTTTTAGTTATTCATTTTTAATACTTTCTAAAGCTAAATAGGTGGATATGGAAAATTAATTATTATTTTCCAGGAATAGAAATTTTTAACAAAATTCAGTTTTGAAGTCGTGGCTGCCAGCCGAATCGGATCAGAATATTGTTATTTTTTTTTTAAAGCACCCGGTTTTTTATAAGCATTCGAATCTCAGATAGTTACGTAATTCTTATCTTACTAAAGGTCAGACCTATGGTTTTTTAATTATTTGAGCATCCCCAACAAACATTTAGATTTGAGCTCAACTTGAGGTTAAGTTGAGAACTAAGGTATTTCTCAAATCTCCAACGTTGTTTCTCAACAGTACCGCAAGTGGAGGATCATAGCGTTCTCAACAAAAAGGGCATTTTGCTTTGTATGAAAAAAGGACTGTTTCTCAAGTTGAGAAAATGCTAGTTCTCAACTTGAACTCCAATCGGTCGGTTCGGTTAGAGATGAGTTGGAGATTGGTGGTTGGTGGATATCAACTAGAGAACTATGTGAATTTCTCCAAGGTTGGAGAAACATTTTTCAGTGTTTATTGGGTCGATTCTCTTTATAGCCAGACGTTGATCATTTCTGCTGGAAATCCCTATTGAAGGAGCTTATTCTTTGGCTTTAAATAGCAAAGAAGGGACAGTTTTACCACAGAAGTTTTCAGCCAAGGATTCAATGTATATCCCTATGAGCAGTGCACACTTTCTTCTTTTGTGTCTAGTAGTTTTTTTAAGATTGGTCCAAAAAAATCATTATAAAAAAAGAAACCAATGCAGGTATTCAAAGCACAGAAAAAAAAACTTTTAAAAGACTATGCTCCCTTTGACGTACGTCAAAGGTCAAGTAGAAGTTGGAACTTGTAAGACTACCCATTGATAACGCGGTTATATAGCTTAAGAAATAATATGTTTAACGACATTTTTGTCAAAGTTGATAAATATGACGTTTGACCAGTTTTGTTACACAAATACTCCCACGACCACAGGCAAAAATACTGGCTACAATTTGTCATTTTGTTTGCCATATATACGCTTTATCGGTGCACTTGCACAATATTCCCATTCGCAAAAGCTCCGCATTGATTATTGCGAATGCGAAAGCGAATGCGAATGTTGAAATTAATGCGGAAGTTCCGCAGTTGCGAATGCGAATGCGAATATTCGCAACAACCCTGATACATATATTACTTTTCATATCAAAATTCAAGTCTATTACATGCGCCCCACGCTTTTCATTTTCAATCTCATAAATTGTTTATAATGACTTTTGCTAAAATATCAAAATCAAAAGTTATAACAACAAATTCTATGGGGCTGAGAAATATTATTGTCCACTTTTTAGTCCATTTATAAAAGCGTGGTATATTAAAATGTTTTTATTTTTATTTTATTTATTTCTATTTAATTAAACCACAGACCGGGTATTCACGAGTTACTTGATTGCCGCGATGTTTGCAGAGCTATTGGTAAGAGATGGAGTATCTCCCCTAAATTTGTCTATTGGCTCTACGAGACCGTAGTTAAGCCAATTATGTTTTATGGCGCCCTAGTCTGTGTGGTATATTAGAAAGTTTTTTTTATTTTATTTATTTTCCACTTTTTAGTCTTGTCTGTATAAAATTTTGATGTTAAAATAATTCAACAATATTAATAGATTGGTGCTTACACATATGTTAGTGTTTGGCCGAGCTTCTCCTCTAATTTGTGGCGTGCGCCTTGATTTTGTCACGCAAAGGAGAGGGACTTAAAGTTTTATGCCGACTCCTGATGGCGATTGTAGCCTTATGAGATGGTGTTTTTCATGGCAGGAAATCACTCGGAGATGTGCCATTGCCTGCCGAGAGGCGACCGCTATCCAAAAATACGGCACTTCCAGTGTCCAAAGACACGTTAAAACGCCTTAAAAGGCTTTCAAACGCCTCACTCCACCAAATTCATCCACTGAGACAGTGGCGGATACGAATATTTGTCACCTCTAGCCAATTCAGAATTGACCGCCCTTTTTCCGATAAGAAAAATATTTTGAGGTAAAAGTACCAGTTTTGGAACGATTAGCAGTAAATAGTAATATTCAAATATATGTTATTTACTATGCTTTTATTACAATTTAAGATGAAAATGTGGTATTTGCCTTGAATAAAGGCTTGCAACTTTTAAAAAAAGCCATCATTAACAAAGTTTTTTCACTTGATAAGTTATAATCTCAAAAACACTAAATTAGTATTTTCAAATATTATCATTTAAATAACATCAAAAATACTAATTTAGATATTAAAATACTAAATTATTATTTTTAAATATTAAATTGTAATATTTTTTATTTATTCGCAAGAAAAGTGCTAATGTATAGTGTTATTTCAAAAAGGAATCGGCTCAATTCTATTTTTCAACACTCACAATCAACTACGTAGCTGTGAACCACAATATTTTGCACCAAAATGCTCCAGAGGTTTGAAACGAATGAGTTTCCATCAGCTCTAACGTTGAACCAGCGGTATAATCGTGAAAGTATTGGACATTCAAAAGATTTGCCAACAATGCACAAAATATATGGGATACGATACATAGACTGATTATGCACGATCAAAACCGCAATACTTATTGCGTTCAACCAGAAATCAAACCAGAATTTCCGCAATACTTATTGAAAACTGCCAGGATTCAATAATGTTCTTGAATCACCTGTGTATGCTCGTTTTTGCAGTGTTGTCGAATTGTGGTAACCTCCCAGTGATTGTCATTTTCAGAGCAACGTTTCAACTGTTTCTTCTCACTGTGCGCAGGCGCGGCGTCAGAATAGTTACGCGCGAATTTGAAAAGTTATGCAAGTAATGACGATTGCTATGTATATAATACAAACCTAACAGTGTTGTCCTATTATCTGATTGTGTAATTGAATCCTAAATTTATGTCTTAAAATGTACAAACACAAATTCTACTTTCAGTGCACCTAACCTAAAAAAAAAAAATTTGTTTCTTTCTTTACGGTAAATCCGCCACTGCACTGCAACACCATGTGCTCGTCTCAGTCTAGCCCTTCGAAATTTTTTGCTGGGCTATGCGTAACATCTTCGCAAATTTTACCACTACCGAAACCAAAGATGTATACACATAAATAATTCAACGAAATTCTGATACATAAGTGTTGATTTTTATCAGACTAATTTTCTAACTCATGGAACATAAGAATGTTGAATCCAGAGCTATAATATCAGAATAAGGAGGCGTTAGGCATGATATCCTAGTAAAGCAAAGGATTTTACGTATAAGCCACTCACCTTCGCGGTGGGCTACAATGAAGAAAACTTTGCCTCTAGATTCCAGGCAGCTTTAAACTGACTGAGAAACTTCGGAGATTGAGCTATCGCAAGAGACGAAGCATTCACGGGTCAATTTAAAGTCACATCTCTTAGCTGTGTTAAAAACTAGGCTTTCAGAGGCTTTATGGTAAAACTGACGTTTTGGCCATTCAATACAGTGACAAAACCGATTATTACGTACTAAGCACTGTCCACGAGGTCAAAAGTCAAGCACCGGTCTGTCTGTGTAGCCATTATATGTATGGCTCCTACATATAACGTAACTGCCCAACGAAAGCACTGGAATCATCACATAATATACTAATTGACAATGAGGCTTGCTGAAGTGCTTTGTGTCTCAGAAACTTGGTGAGAACAAGAAGCCGGGGCATTCAAAAGCTCTTCATAGTTTTAAAACCAATCTGTTAGGATCCCTCGTTAAACTCATAGACAAAATGCTATCGAAATTATCTTTCCAGTAGCCCTACAATGTAATGCAAGTATAAACTCTCACGGTGGACCTGAACCAACTTTAAATCGAAGGTCATAGCACATAATATTTTTTTGCTAATTTGGGTTAATTATGTTATGATTAACTTGTAAAAATTTTATAGCCCATAACTTAGCGAGCTGTTTTTGAAAAAACTCATTTTGAATGAAAATTATTCCTTTTCTTTTAAAATTTTCACGCACCCGCTCTAGATGACAAATTGATACCTTACAGTTTATATTTATTTTGTAATGTAAGTTGTACGATTTATATACAATCAAGTTAGTATATGGTTTTAGTGTTTTAGCTTGTTTTATGCACAAAATGCCCATAAATTCAATTCAAACGAGAAGATTGTGCGCGCACAACATTTGTTCTTTTTAAGTTTCGAATATAAGTTTTCTTTATTCTTGAAATAGTTTGTGTCAAGTATGTCTACAAAACAATAACATGTTTGCAAGACCAAAAGACCATGCATGAATGTAGGCAAGGGTCTAGGATTCTATAGCAATCAAGCTGTAGAATCCCTACATTCCGACTTTAAAGCAACTGGGACAAATATAAAGTATTCGTCAAGCATCCGGAATATCCATCTAAATTACTGAGAGCAGTACCAGAATACAATGCTAAACATGTATAATTTACTGTTTAAAAAATTTAAGGGGTTGTATGTAAAACACCATGCTGCTCTCCTATTAGTTGTCCAAAAATACATATATAATCTATATATAAATACGCCACAAGAAAATTTTACAATCCAGTTTTTAAAGGCACCGTTCGATCGATTTCTATGAAACATATACCAATTTAAAGGATATAACTTCTTCTAACCCAGAAATGTTAAACGCGATATATAGGGGGCGTGGCATCTGACATATAGACTAAAATGTGAAAACCACAATATCTCTTAAACCAATTACGCTGGGGAACTGATGCATAGATTGTAAATACCCTACTTACGGCGAAAAATGGTAGGTACTGGAAAAGTGGGCGTGGCACTTCCCATACAAACTGAAATTCTTATATCGCTTATCTCCGGGACCGCCTATGCTAACGTCCTGAAATTTTACCTGGCAACATATGTTGTCAATACCGTACTTACGGCGAAGAGTGGTAGATTTTGGAAAAGGGGGCGTGGCACTGCCCATACAAACTCATTTCGCTTATCGCTGGAACCACTTATGCTTACGTTCCGAAATGAAACTTTTTTCAAATTAAATGAAACCCTTTTCAGGTTAAGCGAAACCTTTTTCAAATCAATTGAAACCTTTTTCAGATAAAGCGAAACCTTTTTCAACTTAAATGAAACCTTTTTCGGATTCAAAGAAACTTTATTCAAATTAAATGAAACTTTTTTCAGATTCAATGAAACTTTATTCAAACCAAATGAAACTTTTTTCAAATTAAATGAAACTTTATTCAAATTAAGTATTAAACATTTTTAAATTAAGGAACAGGAAATCAGGAAAGTTGTGGAGAACAAGAACCCGAGCCCGCAGTCGATGATGACAGAGTCGACGTTCCACCGCCTGACTATGACGAGGTACGTATAGCAATAACGCGGCTGAAAAACAACAAAGCCGCTGGAGCAGACAGCCTGCCAGCTGAGCTATTCAAGTACGGCGGCGAGGAGTTGATAAGGTACATGCATCAACTCTTGTGCAGAATATGGTCAGATGAACGCATGCCCGACGACTGGAATTTAAGTGTGCTCTGCCCAATCCACAAGAAAGGTGATCCCGCCATTCGCGCCAACTACCGCGGGATAAGCCTTCTAAGCATAGGTTACAAGGTGGTATCCAGCGTATTGTGTGAAAGACTGAATCCCACTGTCAATGAAGTGATTGGGCATTAACAGTGTGGCTTTAGACCTGGCAAATCCACCATAGACCAGGTATTCACAATACGCCAAATCTTAGAAAAGACCCGCGAGATAAGGATCGACACTCACCACCTATTTGTCGATTTTAAAGCCGCTTTTGATAGCACTAAAAAAAGTTGCCTATATGCCGCTATGTCTGAATTTGGCATCCCCTCAAAACTAATACGTCTGCTTAAAATGACGTTGAGCAATACCACCAGCTCCGTCAGAATTGGGAAAGACCTCTCCGAGTCGTTCGCCACAAAACGGGGTTTCAGACAGGGCGACTTTCATGTGACTTCTTTAATCTGATGTTGGAGAAGATAATTAGAGCTGCAGAACTGAACCGCTCAGGAACAATTTACTG
>NW_016162377.1:12400-16186 GCF_001687245.7 Rhagoletis zephyria | reverse complement strand
CGATATGGACGTAGTGCACGAATTAAAATACATCGGCTCCGCTGGCTTGGTCATGTCGTTTGAATGGACACCGACACTTCAGCTCTGAAAGTATTCAACTCGGAACCCGCTGGTGATAGCAGAGGAAGAGGGAGGCCCCACTTCGATGGAAATATCATATGGAGAAGGATTTGGCTTCACTTGGCGTTTCCAATTGGCGTCAGTTGGAACAGAGGAGAAACGACTGGCGTGCTTTGCTGAACTCGGCCAAAATCGCTTAGGCGGTTACAGTGCCCAAAAAAGAAAGAAAGAACAGGAAATCAACTTAACCTATTAAGAGCCGGTTGCACCGTGTCTGGGTAACACTTAGGCTCTGTTATGCATACTTGGCATTGCTAAAGAGTTGCCACTTAAGGAATCTTTTAAATGAGCTTCGCGGGTAAGCTGTTACCCAACGCACAGCATTACATACGTAGAAGTCTGTTGGTTTTTTATTTCTACGTAAAAACACGTACGTAACAGAGCCTTAACTCCCAGTTACACATCGTAATCGACGTTATCGACGCCATACTTATATCAGGGAGTCGATAACGCCGATTATGATGTTTAACTGGGAGAATATTTTTACTGTTGCTACACGGGAGAAGAGGGAAATAAAATACAAATACTCTCCCTTCTCACTCACTTGCTTAAGCGAAATATAAAATTTGGCATTTGCATAACAATTGTCTAATTATTTTCTTTTAACTTAAACAAACTCTATGGATTAGAGCACAGTCTAAGCACGGCAACATTCAACTTCGGTTCAAGAATAATTTTGACTTGTCCCATTTCTCTTTTCGTTTTCACATCATCCTTTACATGTACTCCCGACAACAGAGATATTTGAAGTTTTATAAAATGAATAAATTATATGATTTTCCTAGTCACCAAAACCCCTCGAAAATCACAGCAAACCAACCAAGCTACCAAAGTCTTATTTTAAGAAATGAAACTACCTATTTTGGTCCAATTGGACCGAAACGGCAACACTGTATTAAACATGCCTTGACCGTAAGGGAGAGCAACACGAACAGCTAATTCACAGTAATCCAAAAAAGAAGTTTCAATTCATTTGAATAAAGTTTCACTTAATTTGAAAAAAGTTTCATTTAATGGGAATAAAGTTTCATTGAATCTGAAAAAGGTCTCATTTAATTTGAATAAAGTTTCACTGAATCTGAAAAAGGTTTCATTTAATTTGAAAAAGGTTTCGCTTAACATGAAAAAGGTTTCATTTAATTTGAAAAAGGTTTCGCTTAATTTGAAAATGGTTTCATTTAAACTGAAAACGCTATATGTTGTCAATACCGTACTTACGGCGAAGAATGGCAGATTTTGGAAAGGGGGACGTGGCACCGCCCATACAAACTGAAATCTTCATATCGCTTATCTCTGGAACCACTTAATGTAAGGTTTTGGAATTTTATACACCTATACTTATACACATATAACATCGAAAGAAGCATTCAACTGGGAACCATTTTCTCCCAGATTTTAAAATCACATTGAATGGTTGTTGTTTCGTGCAAAAGCTTTTAGAAGTATAGGTGTGTTTGTCTTCCGATATTTGGCGTAGGGATTGAGAGCTATCCTAAAAAAATCATATTTATGATCAGATTTGTTTCACTTTTAGAAAACATGTTAGTAATATAAAATTGGGTGTAACTTTGTAGCCCAGTCGTGTGATGGAAAGATACTGGGCTTTGGCCCAGTCTTGACCAAAACCCGCGTGAAACCGCCGTTAGAGAAGGAAATATTATCTTCCGTTGTAAATTCTCCAGATATTTTCTCAACCGTTAACGATTCTGATGCAAAAAACGAAAGAGTTTATGTAGATGTCGGCAATTTAGTTTTTAACCTCAAAGTGGCTCTCAGACAAATATAATCGAAAAACTTATTTAAAGTCTGTATTGGTATATGTTTGACATATTAGTCAGTGATGAACATCTTATCTGTACATACAAATACATATGCATATTTTTTATAAATGAAAATCGAGGTTCCTTTTTCGGTCTAATTTCAAAAGCAACTGAAGAAATTTGGAGGAGACTTGATAGAATTAGCATTAATCAATCCGGTATTAACGTTCATAATTCGATTTCAAGTTTTCCTGTAAATTCGCTATAAATTATGCTGGTGGACTTCAAAATAGTAATTCGCATAAAGTAGTTAGTATTGGAGAAAGTAAAATTCAAAAGTGTATGAAAAAAGATGTCGAATTCCGACAACTGGGCGATACTAGTAAATAAAAAATCTGCTTTATACCCGGTATAGTTTGTAGAACTAAACAATGTTTTTTCAATAATAAAAATTTAGTTGTGCATTTTTTAAACAAATTATGTATTACATAAAAAATTAAATTCCTTCACATTACAATTTTTAAAAAGGGCCAAAGTAATGCTTAAATCCGTGGTCCAATATGTATGTATGCAAATTTTAAAAGAAAAGGAATAATTTTTATTTAAAATGAGTTTTTTCAAAAACGGCTCGACAAGTTATGGGCTATAAAACTTGTACATATTATTTATAACATAAATAACCCAAATTAGCAATAAAAAATGATTTGCTATGACCTTCGATTTAAAGTTGGTTCAGGCCCACCGTGAGAGTTTATACTTGCATTACAAAAAAGCTTGGCCTCTTTCAAAACTATATTTAGGCTTATGGACAACATCAAAACTCTACTCAACTAGTATACGAAATTTTGCATGCTCTTAGAGGGTAGGAGTACGGCAACCGATTTGTCTCCAAACCAATTTTGACAAGGGATTATGGATAATCGTTCCACAATATACGTATGTTCCAGCATTGTAAACAAATTCAAACAACACTCGGAAAATTGGTTTATTAGCTATATGAGCAATATGTTTTGTAAAATATTTGAATAATAAAATCTATAGCTTAAACTTATTATGGTAAATTTTTGGCATTTTGGTACACGTTTTGGTACGCAAAAAGATGAGTAAGTGGCAACCGTGGATATCACCTTGCAAGTTGATAAAAGCGTTGTAATAAATATTTTGCGCTGAAATTTTTGCTAAGTGCTTAACCGAGCTTCACCTCCAATTGGTAATATACGTCTTGATGTTATTATGAAAATGGAGGGACCTTCAATTTTCCGCTCCCTCCGAATGGCAAATGGTTTTATGGTAAGATGTTTAATGCCAAAAATATACTTTGAGGTTTGCTATTGTCTACCGCGAGGCAAATGCTGTTAAGCTAAGCGCACACGGTAGAGAAATCTCTCTAGAGTTTTACTGAAATAAAAATTTCCTCTCTCAATTAAGTTTACACGGTAGAGCAACTCTAGGAGGGACAAAATAGACAAATCTCAACTTTTCTCTACCGCGTACTCTACAAGCTGTGTACACGGTAAACAATAGTTACCTCTCACCTAGAGTTAGTTTTCTATCTCGAATTGTTGTCAACGCTTGCTAAATGTATACATATGTATACCCTGTAGGGAAACCGGGGACTAGTGAATCAAATCTCTAGTTCCGTACTAGGTCTCTATCGCCAAAAAGGACCTAGTCCGATAGGAACTAGATCCCCACAAGTCCAAAATCTGCGAAAAGTGGTACTTTTAAAAAACTAATTTTTTCAGTTTTTTTCACTAGAAATCTATATCTAAAGCGACGAATTTTGAAATGGTTCGGAACTATAGAAAAAGGGATGCAGAACGAACTAGATCGTATTTGTCGAATTTAGAATTAGTTCGGAACTATCGAATAAGGGATGCAGCGGGGGGCTTGTTTACTTTACATA
>NW_016162377.1:6751-12390 GCF_001687245.7 Rhagoletis zephyria | reverse complement strand
ACATATATCAAAGTCACGATGTAGAAAACATAGTTACTGCCATCAGCGGAGCGCTAACCCTTCGTCGATTTGACAGCATTCACCTATTTGCTGACGTCATAAAATACATTTTCGCAATATGAACAAGAAATGAATTTTCAAATTGTACTTATTTGCAGAAAAAAATGTTACCTTAAACATGGCAAACTCTCTTTTCGGTACTATGTGTACTTTTGGACTCACATCATACAATCTTTAATATTTAAAATTCGCCTGCTCAATTTGTGAATACCCCTTATGTTTTAACCAATAATAATGCCCCTTTGCAAAGGAAGAAGGCTATTGGAAAAGCCATTGAAATGCCAATGCAAATAAGAGAATGATTCCCGCTACATTATTTGGCTACGTTCTAAATGTACTAAAGTGGTGCGCTTTTATCGAATATAGGATTTAATGTGGTAGCCATTTCAAAATTTAACAATCTGTAGTGAAATTCATTGTCAAGACTTTACCATATGTCTCCGTAGAGCAAAAAATCTATTTAGCTTGCTAAATAGAGCGTAGATTTGTCGTAGAGTTTTCGATCTAGCTGCGTTGGACTGTGTACACGGCGAAAAAGTCTCGCTATATAACTCTCACATAGACTTTGTAGGTGAGTCTCTCGTAGAACTCTATTGAGTGTTTACACGTCTCTAGCGAGATTTTTGTCTAAATCTCGCGTTTTTTCTCTACCGTGTACACTTAGCTTTAGAAAAAACATTTTCTATTTTCAGATGTTGCTCGAAACAAGAATTGAACCTGTTAGAAGTTTGATCCTGCGATAGTTGGCGCTTATGGTGAGGTCGCTCTTGTTAATTAGGCAGAGCATGCTTGAATTCCATTTATTAGGCATACGCACTATTGCCACTTGTAAACAAAATAATCAACCAAAATCTGACAAAAAAACAACCAAATTTGTTTTTCACGTATCTATAAAAAATGCAAAACTTATTAAAAAAAAACAAATTTTTTTAAAATACTCGTGCCTTAAAAATTTGCTAATTTCCATATATGTAATACTTCTATATTGCTAGAACATTCAAAGTACATTCCCCAGCATCAGAGTGTCGATATATTGAAAAAAGAGAGATCCCATAAGAAAATGTACTCAAAATGACAATTTTACTTTTCAAATTCAGGAGCCTTGTAACAAATTCTTATTGAAAAACAATTCACATGAAAAGGCAATAAAAAATACAATATTTGAAAATCTATGAGAAACGCTGCATCCGCTGCTGGTCCAAGAGGATAAAAATAACAGTGAGAGAAAGACTTGGCAGTTGACATTTCCAACTGGCATTAATAAGCACAGAAAAGAAGCGAATATCGTGCTTTATTGGATTCGGCCAACATATAAAATAACACACTTCATGTGTAAAAAAGTTTTGTCATGGTTAGCAAAAAGATCATATATTTTTCAATTTTTCGTATTTCCAAAGAACGAAGAAATTCTCGAAGAGCATGAGACCGTCAAATTTTTGCTTGTTTATTTAATGCTGATTTCGTTTCTACCAAAAAATGGTGCAAAATGTGTTCGATGTTACACTTAACCCTTTAAAAGGGCATGTTTTTGTTTTCTTGTCCTTGTCTAGCTCACGCATTTCATAATATTATCGTTTTAAGCAACCATCTTATTTTCAGGGCAACCATCTCCCCTGACAAAGCTTCAAAGGGCAGAAAATTTGCCTTTTTTGCCTTACAAGACTGTAACATTATAAGAAACGAACGTAAAGTTTTCCACCGTTTTCCCTTATTTTAGTATCGAGCACGAAAAGAGAAAGGGGCAATCAAAATGCGACATTTTTTGGTAGAAAGGAAATCACCATAAGTTCACAATAATTGTCATAAGCTGTCCTGCTTTGATTGCGAATTGAAAACACATTCCGATCATATTGTATTAGGAATATAGACATACTAGCAGACCCGGTGAACTTCGTTACGCCCGTTCCCACGACAGTCGGGTCTACGTAACCGGAACGACCCAGATTTATATCTGGCCAAGGACTGTCACTCCAGCAACACTCCCCAAAAAGTCTTTGGGGAGTTTGTATGCTGTTACAACAACAACAACAACAACTTCGTTACGTCCAAAATTTTTATTTTTTTATTGAAATATTTGGTGCAACATGTTCACCAACAATTCACGTTTACGATTTTCATTGGCACATTCATCTGCTAAGATTATGGTTTGGGGTCATTTGCCGCTTTAAATAACTTAAGGAAAGTGTTATATCTGTGGAGAAGTTCTTAAAATTCTCTAACTGTTCAGTATTTCATAGCACGGTTATTCGCAAAACGAAATAAATTTGAAGAATTGTTTCCTCTTCACTCCCTGGCGGCAACAATGACCCTCTTGTGTAGCGAATATGTCTTGGAAGCTTTACAGTATAGTTGGTGGCAATTTAAAAATGAGTGCGAATCATTGTTCTACAAAAATGCAATATACCTATGCATACTTATTTCAGACGAAATACCTTAAGAGCTTGAACGCACAATAATATTTGATATACTCAATGGTGCAACAGGTCGATGTAATCTGACCTAGAGATGTCGGAAAAACATCGATGCATCGAAAATATCGATGTTTTGCCCCGATGCATCGAAAAATTTCCACTCGATGTATAAATAGTCGATGTATCGATGCATCGATGTATCGATGTTTTTTGAAAACTGACATCTACGGTACATTGAACCGTCATTCCAGTTTTTCAATTGTTCAAAAAAAAAGAAGTGACTTTGGCCAAAAAATTTAAATGGCTGCAAGAAGTTCCGTTAGAAACATAATAAGCTCAGGTGCAGTAATTTATTTCAAATTGTCTACAATTTTGGTAATAACATATTTTGTTGTGAAACATTATCTGAAAAATCCTATGCAAATCGATGCATCGATGTATGCCCTTCGATGCATCGCAAAATATCGATGTACATTTCGATGCATCGAATCAAAGAAAAACATCGATGTATTTTTGCCACTGACATCCCTAATCTGACCTTCACGGCACCTTTCCACTCTTGGCTATTTTTAGTAATAACTTGACTTCAGGGCCACTTGGCAGCACGTTTTTGCAATAGTATTGCTCTTCCATTACCAATACATATTTAAAATATTAGCCAAATCGGATCATAAATAAGATTTTTAGTAACCATTCAACTACAGCGCCAACTGGCGGATTATACTGTGAAACTAAACCATCCAGACACCCACTCAAATACACACAAAAAATTTCGTTAAAATCCGTGGAACCATTTAGGAGGATTTGACTCGCAAACACACCTACAGAAGAATTATAAATACATACATTCAAAGAAATATTTATATTTTTTAATAGAAAACCTAATGTCGAAAATTTAAAAATTTACGGAAGTAGAATTTTTGTAAGAGCTCCTGAAGTACTGAAGAAAACTAAATGGGATAGTAAAGCAGAATTAGGCGTTTTAGTAGGGTATACAAATAATGGTTATAGAGTTTTGGTTAACAACAAAGTAATTAATGCTAGGCATGTAAAAATTGTTGAAGACTATGATCGGTTTATTTGTCTAGATCATTCAGAACCTGAAATTGAATTGAAATTGAAAGAAATGAAAATGAAAATTATGAAAGCCAAGCAAAGGAAAAAGAACGTGAAGATAATGCGGATTATGAACATGAAGACGAGAATGCTNCATTCAACTACAGCGCCAACTGGCGGATTATACTGTGAAACTAAACCATCCAGACACCCACTCAAATACACACAAAAAATTTCGTTAAAATCCGTGGAACCATTTAGGAGGATTTGACTCGCAAACACACCTACAGAAGAATTATAAATACATACATTCAAAGAAATATTTATATTTTTTAATAGAAAACCTAATGTCGAAAATTTAAAAATTTACGGAAGTAGAATTTTTGTAAGAGCTCCTGAAGTACTGAAGAAAACTAAATGGGATAGTAAAGCAGAATTAGGCGTTTTAGTAGGGTATACAAATAATGGTTATAGAGTTTTGGTTAACAACAAAGTAATTAATGCTAGGCATGTAAAAATTGTTGAAGACTATGATCGGTTTATTTGTCTAGATCATTCAGAACCTGAAATTGAATTGAAATTGAAAGAAATGAAAATGAAAATTATGAAAGCCAAGCAAAGGAAAAAGAACGTGAAGATAATGCGGATTATGAACATGAAGACGAGAATGCTATAAAATAAAATGATATTTAGAAAGAAGTAGATGAAAATATGAATGAGCCTCGAAACAGAACTGAAGAACTTAATGCAGCTGAGAGAAAATCAAATATAAAGAAAATACCAGTAGACAGATATGGAAGTCCCGTAATACATTGTATATATGTAAATAGTATAAATGGAAACCTACCAAGTACATTCGAAGAGGCGATGAATTGCAGTGAATATAGGGAATGGCAAAATGCAATGAACCCTGAAATCGAAAGTCTAAAGAAAAACAATACTTGGGAAATTACCGAAAAACCAAAAGACAAAAGAATCATTGACGTTAAATGGATTTACAAAAGGAAAAATGACAATACCTATAAAGCGAGTCAAAGGCTATCAACAAAAGGAACATATTGAAAATGTCTATTCACCTGTAGGTAAAATGCAAACTTTGAAAACTTTACTGTCGTTCTGCTGTAGAAATAGTCTATATGTGGAGCAAATGGATGTAAAAACTGCGTTCTTGAATGGCTATGTAAAATCGGAAGTGTATGTAAATGAACCTGAGGGGTATGAAATAGGAGAAAACAAAGTTTATAAATAGAAAAAAGCTCTTTATGGCTTAAGAGAGTCCAAGAGCCTGGTACGAATGCTTTCAAAAGTTTGTTGAGAAATTGAATTTTGTGATAAGCGATTATGATTATTGTTTGTATGTAAAAAGCTCAATAAAAGATCCCATATACATATTAGTTTTTAGAGATGATCTCTTGATTTGCTGCAAAGATGAAAGCGAAATAAAAGGAGTAAAGTCGAATCTAATGTCAAGATTTTCTATAAAAGATTTAGGTAAGATCCAAAACTATATTGGCGTTCATATAGACTCTATATTATAGAGTATAGTGAAGACTGAAAAAAGATGACTTTAAGCCAAACAAAGTACATTGAGTCTTTAGCGGTGAAATACAAGTTAGAAAATACAAAACTATATGATACTCTTATGGAAACAAATCTTAAGCTTGATCAAGCTTGGGAATATAAGTACTGGCACAAGGTCAGATATAGCTTACTCTACAAATTACTTGAGTCGCTACCAAAATTGATATAACGCTACACACTACAAATATGCTATGAGGGTACTAAAATATTTATACAAAAAAGTAAGTGCGCCTGGGTCACACTAGAGAAGTGAAACTTACGTTACTTATCTATTTTGTCTCATAACCAATGTATACATACTAGGCCGGGTCGATTTGTGGGGAGGCAAAAAAATCGCCCATTGCTCTGTGAAAATCATATTCTAGGGATCAAAATAAGAAATTTTGCCGAAGGAACCATACCTCTAAAACGAATTCTGATGTCCCCCAATTTGGGTCGAACTTTTGGGTAGGGGCAAATTTTGAAAAATCCCACTTTGACCCATTTAGAGTGCTCCAATCGAGTCCAAATGTATGACCGACCCCCACTAAC
>NW_016162377.1:0-736 GCF_001687245.7 Rhagoletis zephyria | reverse complement strand
GTGATTTTTTGAAATGATTGTATGGGGAACCCCCCAGGGGAGTTCCAGGGGGTGTGCCACTGGCATGGGTGGATGGGCCGTCCAAAGTTAGTGGGGGTCGGTCATACATTTGGACTCGATTGGTCTGGATGGGTCTGAATTGGACTGGATGGGTCAAAGTGGGATTTTTCAAAATTTGCCCCTACCCAAAAGTTCGACCCAAATTGGGGGACATCAGAATTTGTTTTAGAGGTATGGTTCCTTCGGCAAAGTTTCTTATTTTGATCCCTAGAATACGATTTTCACAGAGCAATGAGCGATTTTTAGATCGACCCGCCCTAATACATACACACATCTACTTGTGCTTAAGGTTATATTTTTTCTCTTTTTTCTATCTAGAACCCCTGTTCGTTTTATTAACATTCATGTTATTCTGTTTTTCTATTATATTCAGCTTTATCTTTATACTATATAACTAGAAAATCTACAAATGTCGATAAAAAAATCGATAAATATCGATAACAAAATCGATAAATATCGATGACAAAATCGATAAATATCGATAAAAAAATCGATAAATATCGATAGCAAAATCGATAAACGTCGATAACAAAATCGATAAATATCGATAACAAAACTGATAAATATGGATAACAAAGNCGTCGATAACAAAATCGATAAATATCGATAACAAAACTGATAAATATGGATAACAAAGTCGATAAATATCGATAACATAATCGATAAATATCGACAA
>NW_016162376.1:22603-43513 GCF_001687245.7 Rhagoletis zephyria | reverse complement strand
TTTAATTTGTATTACTTAAATTTATTTGATGATCTGATTTTTGTGTTTGTTTTTATCGCCGTTGGAATGGGTCAATTTTTTAATTAGCGCTACACTTTTTATTAACCCCCAAAGGGTTTTTTAGGCAATGTTGCTGAAGTGACAGTTCTCGGCCTTTCTACTTCACCATTATGGTGTAATTTAATGGTACTTTGATAGTTTCGCTCAGAACAACTAACCTTTCCTGATCTCGACTGAGGATTTTTACCCATCCTGCTACAGTTTTTGTTGGTAAATATGCAATTTTTTGAAGGATTTGCTTACAAAATCAACAGAAATTCAAAAAATTATGGATATCACGCAAGGATTTTCTTAATGTTATTTAGCAAGTTTTCTACTTCTAGAGTTATAAAAATTAAAAAAAATTTCACCTAAATTTTAAACTTTTTATTCAGAATTTTGAGAAAAATTTTTGGTATGCAAGTTTTTTAAGTTAAGTTGATCAAATTGCCGTTGATTTGATTAAGTTATCGAAATTTGAATGGGAAAAATGCACCACACCGTCAGCAAAAAAGAGGATTGAAAATCAACGGCATTCCGTAGCTACTTGAAACTTGCATTTTATTATACATACTAAAATCTAATGGGATATGAACTGCATACCAAATCTTTTTTTCAAAATTCTGAATAAAAAGTTTGAAATTTTGTTGAATTTTTTTTAATTTTTGTACTAAGCTTGAAATATGAATTTGTATGATTTTTGCTGAATAACTAGCTAGACTTTTATATAAAAAAAATATTAAACATTAAATAAACCAAAGAAATAGGGCCTGTTGGAAGCACGTAATAAAAGCGGGCACTGATGAAAATTTCCAATACTGTTGCAACTTCCCAACTAATAAAACACTGCTAGAAATTAACACCGAACGTGATTACTTAAATAATTCGCGCAACTCTGCGGTCGCGATTGCATCTCGAAAAAAGCCCATATAGTCAAAAGTGATAAAAATAAGGCGAGTGAGTCTATTATTTCTGCCACCAGTGTATAGGCGTAGTAAGTGTAAATTCAGCTAGTAGTCCAACCAATTTTTTGCTTTAATTAGTTTCTAGTGTCTAGTGTTTTTCGAATCATTCTCTAATCGATTTCTAACACAATTTTCTAACCGGATTTTTGATTTGAGAAACATTAGAGAACTACAGTAGAATTCTTATGAAAAATCTAATGTTTTTCTAACGTTAGAGACTGTGTTTGCTGGGTAAATCATGCCAAAGAGCTGATGTGACTGTGAGATATCTCTTTCATAGCTTTGCTCTCTCGTATTCTACCGGCAGGATAAAAAGAAAAAACAACTATCAGCTGTCCGCTAGACGCCACACGAGCCAAATTTCAAATTTTCAACCCTCACCCGAATTCCTTTTTGAATAAACATTTGCACATATGGACATGCATATGCACATGGCTAAACACATACATACATACGTAAATATGTATGTGAATATATCCTTTTAACAGCTAGGCCGCATGCAAAATAAGGGAGTGTGTGATGTGCATTGTATGAGCGCAGGATAAATAAAGCGCATATGGTGGCGCGAGTGCGCGCAAAAGGACTCCACGCATAATACACTCACCCTGTTTTTTTTTTTGATATTTATACATTTTTTCTAGCGCACGCTAACGAAATGTTATTGAATTTTCCCAACTTGAAAGGATATGCGCAGACTAAAAACAGTTGGCTTTTCATATCCTTGCGAAGTAGTGTGACACATAAAAATACGGAGCGAAGCGAAAGCGATGAATTCTGAACGTATTCGGTATTGTAAATTGCAGTGCAAAATTTGAATCGAATAAAATTATAAATATAGTTTTTTTTTTGCTTTTGTTTACTTGCTATTGCACTTTTAGTACGCGTAAACGTTTATTCGAATCGGCTTGGCCTGGTGCGAAATTCTGGAGAGGCTCAAGTACGACACCCCTTTCACCATATATTTTATATCCTGCGGTGAGTTAAAGCTGCAGCTTTATTGTAATTTTGGAAATGTACTGCCAAAAAATAAAATATACTGGTGAATATCTATGTATAATGCTGAAAAAGCAACAGTGCGGAAAATTCGGTTGCATGCTTTAGATAGTAAACCACATTTGTTGGTATATTTTTGGTCTTAGTTGAATCTTTCGACAGGGTAAGAAGATGATGTATCTTAAAACGGATTTTCGTCCTCCCTTGTAAAATGTTGTTGGAGATGAAACGAATTCCCACACATATTTATGTAGGTATGTATGATAGGCATATAGTACGTATGTACATTAGGGTGATCAAAAAAACAATCACACGCACATCAACTTTTGGTGAATTATGCAAAATAAAAAAGAAACCCGTATTTTCTATTTTAAAATCGGTTAATATTTTGAAGTTTTTCATGTACACCAGTGTTTACGAAAATAGCAGCGCGACATTTTCACAATTTCATTTCATTTTATTCAATTAAAAATATATATATTTTTTTATAAAAAATAAGTTAGTTCTGCAACAAAAACCATATAAATCAAAGTTTCAAACCATTTACAAGATTGAAAAAGTCAACAAATTTCCACCAAAATCTCAAACTTTTTATTCAGAATTTTTAGACAAATTTTTGGTATTCATTTATATACCCCATTCAATTCTAGTGAAATAAACTGCAAATTTCAAGCGGATAAGTATTCGCGTTGACTTATTTTTTTTCTATCAGTTTTAGACATTTTCTTCCCTATAAAAATTATCATGCTTTTTAGGGCATGGGAGAAAAAGCGCAACACCTTCAACGAAAAAACTTCTCAAACGTCAAAGCGATTTCAAGCCACTACAGACTTGCACTATATGTATTGTACTAAAATTTAATGACCTATAAAAGCGCATACCCAACAACTTTTTAAATGTTCTGATAACGGTTTTACTTTTTTTATAAATTTTGTAGAAGTTTGAATATTGAAATGTATGCGTTAAATAATTAAGACTAAATACAAGTTACGTTGCTATTTGCGATGAAATAAATGTTAACCAATTTAAAAAGTAAAAAAAAAATGGTTTCCTGGTGGGAGGGGTTAAAAAAAACAGCAACATTTTGGACCACCTTAAACAATATATATATATAAACAATAACCAAAATTAAATATCAATAAAAATAATATGTTAATGTCGTGCGGCTATAATTATTTCGACCACTGCATGTATGGTTAAAAAACACTTTGGACCACTTTATATACATATGGTATGTTGTATGTACATACATATATGTAATAAGAGTGTGAAAAAATATGTGTACATAAGTATGTTTAAGAATTCGCAACGATGTCATTTATTGTCTGATTGTCAAAAAAATAAAAGAATAATAAAATGATCAACAACGCATGCCTTCGTGAAGGAAGAAAAACAAAGGAAAATTAAATAAATATGTATTTATTAGCGTTGGGGATGTTGGCCTTTTTTGCGCATCATGCTTTTCTCAACTGTCAGTGTTGTTGTTGGGGAACGTGAAAAAAATCATACCCGCTTTAACAAAAGAAACTCGTGCTTACTTACATACATACATATAAACATATGTATTTATACGGTAATATCCGATATTTTGTCTAGTCTTTGTAATCTTTTTCTCAACAATGTTTAAAACCCTGCCGTCTTTTACCAACAAATAAGAGTTGTCTAGTACTCGCTTAATGTATTTTATTTTATTAAATCTTCGTCGAGTTTTCTACCTTCACTATATGTACTATACTAATTTTTGTATTGATTACTGTTGTAACAAACGTTGCAGGCGATGGTTGTTACGCTGGAGGGGTAGACTTCCATGAGTCAACCATTACGTTGAAAAGACTGGGGCAGGGATTGGTCAAACTCCTTTTCTTATTAGTGATGTGCGTTTATGCTCCTCGCCGTACTACATATGTACGTACGCACTACAAATATGAATTTGTGTTGTTGTTGTCCATTTTGTTCACACGCCTGCCAGTGGACATCAGCAGCACATGTCTGCTGCCAACATATGCCGGTCATTGAGGCCTGTTTCTATAAATAAATTCTACGTAAGTCTGAGGGCGATCGTGAAAGGAAACGAACAAAGAATTTCCTAGACATATGTACATACATACACACAGTGCTCCTCGCACCTTCTCGATATGTAATGTGTCGAGAGTGGAGAGTGTGGTATGAAGAGCACCAAGAGCAAAGACCTTGACTGTGATTTTGTGTTTGTTAAATGTAAGCATAATAGGCATGCTAATGCTATCATTAGGCACGTGTGTACACATACATATATTTAATATGCAATTTTCTTTATTCTAACTAATTTAATGTAATTTGAAGAGAACTAATAATAATCGGCCTAAAATAATTCTTAAGATGCACAGTGGTTTCCTTCCATATAAGATGTGGGTAAAAATAGATTTATAGACGGATTTAAATGAAAATTTTTTTTCTTGGTGAATGTGAGGGCGCTGAACTCAATAATCTACATAATTTGTTTTTAAATATATAACTTTTATCAAAATCTAGAATTGTTGAGTACTTTATTCTTAAAAAGAAAGAACATTTTGACTGTACAAATGTCCCACCCGTGACGTTGGAATACCTCAAATTGAACAAATCGTCTGATTTTGAAAAAAAAAAAATTTTATGTATTCGTATACGTTCTCTGCCGTTGGTTTGTTATTTCTCTTTGTTATAATAAACTTTATTCTAGCAGCTTCAGACTTGCTTTTTATTATACTCAAATTTAATGGGCTATGAAACTGCATACATACGTAAAATTCTTCTGAAAATTGTGAATAGAAATTTTGCATTTTTTATTCTTTTAATGTCTTGCATTTTTTGTGGATCTGTCAAAGGCGTTTGACACCGTCAGAAACTCCACGCTACTAGAATACATTGAGGCCTCCTCTCTCTCACAGGGACTCACGATGGTCGGCGAATTATCTCATTCAACACGAGAAAAATTAAATAGGGGGTTCCACAGGGTGGTGTCCTTTCTCCATTACTGTTGAACTATTATATTTCCCTAGCTCCCTCAACCACCAGAGGGAATCTCGATTGTCTCTTACGCTGAAGATTGCTCGATAATGGCGTATGGGAATGAAATTGATGACTTGCGCTCGAAAGTAAGTGGTTACCTCTCCGAGCTTTCTCGCTTCCTCACTGCCCTAAACCTCTCCCCTATAAAATCCTCAGCTACCCTGTTCACCACCTGGTTGAAGGAGGTCAGACTGGGAATAGCCCGAAAATCCTCGGAGTTACCTACGACAGTCTGCTCTACTTCTCGGTGCACACAACCGCAATTGTCAACAGGGTACAGCGCCGCAACAGGGTCCACAAGTCGCTGCAAGTGCGCTAATTATGCAGCGCCCCTGATTTCGCTGGGGACTAGCAGGACGCAGTGGATGAAGCTACGAACTTGCCAGAACACGGCACTCTGGTTCGCGGCTGGATGCCTATCGATGTCGCCTCAACACCACCTGCACGATGAGGCCCAGATGGGGAGCAATGCTCTGCAAACAGTTCCTAGTAGGGTGCCACAGACGCTTGCAGTAGAGCCTTCACCAAGGCACGTCAGGGGTTATCTTTACGAACTGACGAACGAAGTCCAGAGGTTCATAAAACAACCTCTAGACCTAACTGCATACCGACAGGCCTTGAACGGCATTCACAGGGAGTCTGTCTCGAGTTACATAGACTCTCGACTTGTGAATGTCGTTTTGGGCACACAACCACCCGACGTGGACGGCACCTCTTCGCATACTCCCAAAACCCTACCCAGATAACCCCTATGCCTATGGACAGACCCTATGGAAGTTGCGCACTTCATGGGCCTCCCTTAGCTGAGCTAGACGACAATGTTGACGGATGAGCCGACCCGAACGGGGTTTAGTAGACGCTACAAGAACAACAACACTTCTGACCTTTGCCTTTGGAAAGTGATCTGTCTATGCATAGATCTAAGACTTCTTATCTAGGTTTTAATCATTTTGTATCTGGTTCTTTGGTCATCCACTGGGAGAGGAGCAGAATAAAGGGAAAGCGGAAAGAAACGGTCTGCGGTGGAGTATCAGTCAGGTACTCGAGAAGCTTCTTTAGAATATAGTCAGTAATGACACACTGAATTAGAGGAAAGAGTAATTCGACATACTTTGGAGACTGTGGATACTCACTGCGCATTACAGTCATGATGTGAGAGTTGCAAAGCAGTTGGGAGCTTGCTTTTTCAACTCATCATTTCACATGCATAGCCGAGGGGTTAAAATACAGGTTCGACTCCTGGTCAGAGCAAGCCACGAAAATTGCGTTTTTGTAAGGCGACAGGAAGTGGCATACTTCCGGGTGTTCCTCTGCCGTTGAAAAGCTTTCCATAAAAAACCTTTCCGAAGTAAATTTTTAAGTCACACTTTTTGTGTAATAACTTAAAGACGCACACCACAATTATTTTTATTTTTTACTTAGCTATTACTTATTTTTGTTCGGAGGCATTCCTTAAAGGGAACAAGGGATACGCTGTAACACATACATATGTACATCTATAACCCTGGATTTTAGTCACTTTTTCTTTAAATACAAACGTTTAATTTTAAATTATTTTTCTTTGCCTTTGCAGAAATTCGATGAAGTCGATGGACAATCGGTTACACCCCTCACCATGGCCGCCATGATGGGCAATGTTACGTTCGTTAAAACGCTGCTCACTCAATACGACATCGATTTGGAGCGCGAGTGCAATGTGGTTTTCGATGGCTTGCTTGTTTATGGCGCCACTGCACTTTGGGTCGCTGCTGGGATGGGCCACATGCAGGTGGTGAAGTTGTTAGTGCAGCGCGGCGCCGATGTCAATCACAATACAAAAGCGCAATCGTCACCACTCCGTGCTGCATGCTATGAAGGTGAGTTTCAGCCCTGGTCGTTAATTGTTCTCATCCCTATTGATACCACTTAGGACGCCTGGATATTGTGAAATATTTAATTGAACATGGCGCTGATGTAAACTTGGCCAACACCTATAATAATACGTCCATAATGATTGCTGCCTATAAGGGTCACGCCCATGTTGTCGACACATTGCTGAAGAACGGCGCCAATCCAAATGAGCAGGCGCTTTGTGGCGCCACAGCGCTACATTACGCCGCTGAGTGTGGCCACTTTGAGGTTTGTCGATTGCTGCTCGACCATGGCGCTCGTATGCAAAAGAATGAACACGGACTCACGCCTGTTTTGCAAGCTGCCGAACGTACACATGAATCGGTGGTGGAAATGTTTATTTCACGCCCGGGACTGATGACGAAAGAGGAGGTAAGTAAGGCGTCGTTAGTTCAGCTATACTACCAATTAGTGACTGGTAATTTGTTTCACTTGTTCATATTCATCATTGCTTCTTTACAGATAATAAATGCAATCGAGCTAATGGGTGCCTCATTTGCGAACGATAAGGACAACTATGATGTCTCGAAAGCCTATCAGCATTTGATGCGTGCCATGGAAATGCGTTACGCGGACGACCAAAAAGTGATACGTAAGCGCGTAATGGCACCAGTACCCGCCTATGATGATTGGTTCGAAACGGAGAATATACCAGAACTGCAGGCCATACGATTAAATCATCACTCGATACATATGGAAGCATTAACGATACGTGAACGCATTTTGGGTAAACATTATCCAGACTTGCCGCAGCCAATTGTCTATCGGGGAGCTGTAATGGCGGATCAAGGTCGCTTTGCACAATGCCAGGTTTTGTGGAATTACGCTATAGATCTGCGTATGATCAACAATGTGAGTGGCTGTGAATGCAGTTTTGTGTGTGTGCTCTTTTTATATACGCCTATCGATTTCAGGTTTCAGTTGAACGTGACTTGCTACGCTTTGCTCAACTGTTCTCACAGATTTTACGCTTAGAGGAACAAACACTGGACCTTTCAATTGTGCTGTCCGTGCTGGTAAAGTGCCAGCAAGAAATCGAGAATAACAAATACAAGATAGCACACCCTGGACCTAAGGATGTGCCGCAAATGTTGGCGGTAAGTAATCTGAATACATATGTATGTCGTTTTTACGGTTGTCCCACAGTCCATTTTTGAACTGCATAACATCGGATTGGGTATTTATAATTCCGATATAAGAAAGACTTACGGCGGCTCATGAAGTGAATTAGGCGAAATTGTGGAAGACTGCCATGGGTCGTTGCTATTTAGCTGAATTCTCGTCAGAAATCGTATTCTCCTCGAGATACATGAGCGACATGTGAAGCGACAATGAAGTCCGAACAGTGTGCAACTATCGGTAAAGAGCCATTGAGTAGTCTGTATTTCCTGGTGAACTACAAGAAAACATCGCCTGCTTTGGGAGATTGTAAAACTGTGGGGATGGGCGAAAAAACTTACGTGACGGCGAAGGAGTTTCAGACCAATCAGCCTGTCCTTTCTACTATTGAAAACTCTTGAGGGACTAATGGCGTTTTCGTTTCTACAAAAATTGTTGCCTTCTCATTGCCCTTTCCTTAGTATCTGTGCGTAGAGGGCACTGAGAGGGCAACATTTTTCGCTAGAAAAGAAAACGGCATAAGTGAATTGTTTATATAAAAATATCACTCGGAAGCAATCATAATTTATAAAACTATCTGCTTGTAAAATTTTATTTTGTATTCCTTCGTATTTCTTAAATATATGTATATTTATTTATGTATTTGTATATCTACAGGATCAAAATGAACAAAACGTCGTCACTGCCCTCTACCTCATTAAAATTATAACGAAACTCTTGGCTCACACCAATATTGATATACAACGACCTCAAATCGAGCAATTATACTCAACCATATTGAAATTCATCAAATGTGATACTCGCCTGGCGGATGGACAAACTTTATTACATTTGGCTGTGAACGGCATAACACCCGTTGATGACTTCTATACAAGTGATATATGCCGGTAAGAAAATATACAATATACAGCCTATGTACATGCCTGTTTATTTTTATGTATGCACATAATTACGTTTGTTCTCATTTCCTAGCTTTCCTTGCTTCCGCACCGCCTTGTTATTGGTTCATGTTGGCGCCTCTGTAATAGCTGTGGATCGTGATCGTAATACGCCCCTCCATACGCTTGTTGCAAGTGTAAGTTGTTATGGGCTTGATACACTCCTAAATATAATTTAAAAATTATTTCTATACTTACCCAGATACAATTTCCACGCGACAATCCACATGTTTTTACGCAAGCTGAAAAGATTGTAAAACTTTTTGTGGATGCTGGTGCACATTTGGATGCCGTGAATGCAAACGGCTTGACGCCAGCACAAGTTGGTAGCGCAAGTAAGTAGTACATATACAAATTAAATCCAAATAGGTAATAATGTTTTAAATTTTTGTTTATTTCCAATGTAGATGGCATTAGCAATCTTATACTTAGCTACCAGAATTCGTTGACCTCGTTGAAATGCATAGCCTCACGCTGCATCGCTTTTCACAAACTTAAATATCAAGGTCTTATACCCAAAGCGTTGGAAGCCTTTATACAAATGCACAGCGCCGAGAAATTTTGCGCGTAAACGATTTTGCGGTTGTGGCTAATTGTGCGACAGCGATGTGAAGGAAGTAACAGTAGTAGCGGCTGGGCTGAGAAAACACTATCAACTTCCTTTTTATGTATTCTAATTTTGTACATTTGAAGTCGAATATTTATTTTAGATTTATAAAATTAAGCGCTAGTTAGCTAAAAAAAAAAAAAATTGGTCGCTTATTTTTAGCCACAATGGTTAGAAGATATAATCAGCCTAGTGGACNAAAAAAAAAAATTGGTCGCTTATTTTTAGCCACAATGGTTAGTAGATATATAATCAGCCTAGGGGATCATTAAATTAAGTCAATTTTATTTTTGTTTCTGCAAAATATCTGAAAATTAAAATTGCTTGTGGCCAATTATGTTTATATGAAAATAAGCTTTTTAGTTTCTGAATAATTTTGTTTATAATATTGTAGCCAAATATTTTTGCCAAGTGTATGAATACTATAAAAAATGTGGACTGAAACTTTTAATTGTAAATACATGAACAAATCATTTTACAAAAATTATATCTAAAATCATCAAATGATACTAATAAAGTCGTGTAAAGCTAAAGACGTTGAGACGGTTAATTGGTGAAACTAACTAAAAATGCACTTTGTGGGGATAAAAAAGGAGACTGAAATTCATCTCAGCAAAATTTTCAAATGTTTTCTAACAATATAGTACGTTGTTTTATTCGAATACTAAAAATGTAAAATTGTATTATTCAGTTGATGATAATTATATGAATATTACTGAGAAAGCTAAATTACTGCATTTAAAGATTTTTTAATAATCAGTGCTCTAACTGAATCCATCGTAGTCCAATTTTTCGTGAAACCTACGAAATTGCTTTCACTGAAATGGAATAGCTAAGAACGTAGCATATAGTTTGAATTAGGGATGTGCCGGATAAAAATTGTCAAATTGTATCATGGGGAGCCATTAGAATCATGTTAACAGTGCCGAATTCTAGTGAAAACTTCTATTAAGGAGCGAGCTTACGAGGATATTTGGTAATGCTTTGAGGTAAAAGCAAATCGCCGGATAAGCTGGAGTCCGGATTTCTACCGCATACCCGGCACATACTTTCTAAGAATGCATACGTTCGCAGCAATACGGATTAAGTGATCCACTTTTCGTAGTTTTCGAAAAATCTGGGCCTTTACTGTGTAGTTCGAATCGACAGTGAAATTGTATGAATTCGAACTATTGGTACTATAAAAGAATTACGCAGTAAGGGCCCCGACTATGATGAACTCACTGATAACTCCAAATTATATTCATCAACAATTTTATATATGTACCAAAATTTGAAACTTTAAGTAACGGTAAGCTTATTTGCATTACAATTGCTTGAAAAATTAAAAAGAATAATTGATTGTTGTAAAAAAGTGTCTCTAAATTATTTTGGAACGGTTGAAGCCTCTGGCCCGATGAGGGGAAGAGTGGCACATGCTGCCCCCCGGCAGTAGCTTGAAAAGGTTCGGATTTTATAAGGCAGACGTTTTTAGGTGTTTAGTAAACTTACCCAAAACTTCTTGGTGGCATAGCGATTTCGGCGAAAAAAGAAACAGTAAAAAATCATCGCACCGCTATTGCCATGGTTTAAGCATGTAGCTTTTGCCTTTTCTGAAAACAATTGGTAATTTTTGCATTTTTTTAGCCATTAGTAAAAATAAATCGATTCCTGGTATTTTAAGACATAGGCCCTTATTATGAGTTGCATTCGATTTTCCATCTTCGCTGGTTATCGAAGATCGAAAAAGAAATTCGTATTATGAGCTATGCAACCGTGTCGAAATTTTCGTTGAGTATCGAATTTACTGTCGAACAGAATTTCGGTGNTTTCTGTCGAACAGAATTTTGCTTTCGATGGGGTAGCGAAGTGTTAGAAAATTGTGAAAAATGTATGATTTTGCATTTGTTTTCTTACTTTTTGGCAGCTAGACACTAATTTTAAACAATTTTTATTGATTCCATGTAGTTCTAACGTCGTGAATACTAAATACGAGCTCGAAAGGCTGGTTTTACTTGTGAAAGAAAATCCTAATACTCAGTTGGCACGATCTCTGAGAAAAAATTCGTAGAGCTGTTGATAGTTTTAAAATATTTTAAATAGATTTGGCTCATAAACGCCACTTTAGACAGTCGGAACTTTTTAATAAATCTGTAGATTAATTTCTTAAAAATATTTTATGTCAAAATATTTTCGAAAGACTTCACTTAAACTCTCATAAACATTTGCTACTCCTGGCGAGTTTACTAAGCTCTCATCCTTTGACGAATCGTTGAACCAGAACTTCGTTGTACTCATTTTACTACGTTTTTATAAACTCCCTTTCTTTTTTAGAACACTTTTTAGTTTGCTCGATTTGTAAACAAAGCTTCTCAGCGGTGAAAAATATACTAATAGCTCTGATCCAGTACTCCATGAACTTACAGGATTTTACACGAACTTGCAGGAAGTTGCAGGAAAAATGTTCCCGTACTCCGAAATCCTCCAAAATCCTGTAAATGAGAGCGACTTTTGGAGAGTTGTGTAGAGAATGAAGTTGCAAGATTTTACCCGAACTTTTTCTTCTGGTAAAATCATGAAAAGTGTCAAGCAATCACTGGTTGACGTTTTTACAGGAAAAATGGTCTTTTTGTTCCCGTACTTTTTGTTGTTACTCACTTTTTACTCTCACTTCAGAGAGTAATTTTGCTGTTTGACAGATTTACAGGATTTTTCACGAAAAGTAATGGATCAGAGCTAATATGTGAACAACCTAAATGAGCGAAATTCACAATAGTGCTATTCTTCATCGAATGAGCGCCATAATACCAAATGAAAATTCGTTCAAACAGCACTTTCGACCACAGTCGAAGATCGGATGCAACTCATAATAGGGGCCTAAACCTATCTATACTTTTTTAGGATGGTTCTTAAACCAGAAATCGAACCTTGGCCCTACCGAGTGGTAGTACGCACCTCTAACCACGCGGCTCCAATGATCAATTTTTTTAAGAGACATTCGACTTATTTCGGTAGTTTTTTTTTTTTTTGGAATTTTCATGGTATTTTTCGGGGTTTCATCGAGATTTTTGACGCCGATCGGCGCTGACCACAAGACTTCTGGTGTCAGGGCCGTAGATTTCGATGGGCATGCAAAGAGCCGTGTTGGCCCTGTCGCGTGCTAGGCACTAGCCGCGCGGAATTTATTAATTTATCGATCTTAGTAGAGGCGGCTCCACTAGCCCGATCTTAGTTGAGACAGGGTGAACCGTGATAATTTCGCCTCCGCTGTGTTGATGGTTGGTGGGCGGCCATCGAGGTGGGTCTCCGTCTTCGGCTTTGAACATTTGAGACACGTTTGCCACTAGAACCGAGGACTTTGTTGCTTTTCAGCTGCATTAATACTGTTCTGAACTGGCAGTGGAGGGATAGGTTTATCGTCCTTAAACATTGGTCTGGGCCTTCTTCATTAAACGCGTCACGCATGCTAAGGACAGGACACGCTTGCAGATGATATGTTCCACTGTCTCGCCTTTCGTTATGCATCTCCCACTGTTCTTATTATTAGTCAGAGCCCGTTCATTGGTGTGCGATGCCAGTAAGAAATATCCGGTTGGAATACCAACAATGCTGCAATGATCCGCCAGCTTATAGGATTTATTGAGATTGAGTTTAGCACAGACGGGTGCCGTCTATACGCATTTCTCATCTTCTACCCATATGTGTGTTTAGATATTCACCGAGCCAGCTTTCTTCGAAGTTCGTCCCAAAGTGTAGATCCAGGATCATGTAGTCAGTCCGTCCGGGAAATGTTGACGCTCTACTACTGTGTCCGTATAACCTGCACACAAACTGCCCTGTAGCATTGACGCTGGTGGCCGTTTTGGACGCTATATTCTTTACTAACCGTTGGTTTAGTGCTAAGTTCTCCTGCAATACCGAATATGGATAGCCTATATCCAGCCAAGTTCTTCTCCACTTGGTCTTTCCATCGCAGGCCCTACGTAGTGGTAGTGCGCACCTTTAACCACTCAGCCACAGCGGCCGCCTTTTATAATTACAATTACTTTTATTCAAATCAAATTAGACAGGTCAATCGTTTTAGATTACATTTAACATTTATATTAAAAACATTTTTTTTTGTAATTTACATTAATTTAAGTATAAAATCACAGCAGAAAGTGTTAATTTACATATGTACAAATGTATGCAGAATGCTCATACGTGCTCGCTTGTAGTACTTAACCCGATGGTAGTACGGATATGCAACCCTTAGATATTCGCGTCGCTCACTTTACTCGTACTGTGATGCACTTTGGGGTATACTTCTGGTTGACGCATAACTTCTTCGTACGAAGGGGGTGGTGCTGTTAATAAAATTTAACAAAATAAGTACTCTATTTTTTGTTTCTTAAGTAGTAAACATTTGCAAATTACGTTGTGTCTTTTTGACTATCGAGCAGAAATCGCCCTAGAGCATTAAGATGCATTTCTGCATCAAAAATAAAATTTTGAAAAAAAATGTCGCTTACATATTTTTGGCATTTAGAGCCCGATATCTACCGCTTGCTTACCATTAATGATGTACTCTTCATCGTGCATATAAGCTGGATTCACAACTGCATCTGTTGGATATGTTGTTTCCACGGTCCGCTCATCGGGCAGAGTGGATCGTTGTGAGCGATTTGAATGACGTCGAACGCTCTGGCTGCGTTGATGATATGAGTCCATGAATTGTTCTTCGTTATCCATTTCTTCCGGTGATAGTTGTATGATATGAACTGAAGGACGACGATCTGAAGAAATTAATTTTAGAAAATTAAATAGTCACGTATTTCAATTTCTGCTTGCTTAAATTAATTGAAATATATTTGAGATATGTATTTCATAGGAAAACTGTTATATGTTTGTATAGCCTAAGACTGACATCACCACGATCCAGGAAATTNTTGAGATATGTATTTCATAGGAAAACTGTTATATGTATGCGATGGACGGAAAGAGCAGTTCTACGAACGCACAGAGGAAGGACGAGGTTAAAATTGTGTTTAGCGGCCTTGACGCACAAAATAGCTATAAAGTCAATTGGGTGTCCGCTGTTCAGAGAACGAGGAATACTTTAATAGTTATGATGGACATAAGATACGCCTCAAGTGTTCTTGACGCGCGTTTCATCCGTCAGCATCGACTGGGATCAGTACCTATCAGCTGAGGCCCACATACGCCTCTGTACAATAGAGAATGTACCCCAGACAACGAGGCGAAAGTTCGACGTTACAAACGACAGCTAAAAAATTTCGTTATTGACTCATATCTTGTTATCGCCTGGGCATATGTAAATGAGCAGCATGATTCGATCTTCCACTAACATGGCGCCTCTGCCGAAGATGTGGTAGACGGCACCGTGAATTATGGTCGCATGTATTAAAACCGCAATAAAAAATGAAATTAGGCCGCGATCAAAAAATAAAATCCGGCCGCGCTGGCATATTCATTTTGACTAGTGAAATTAGGTCGCGATGCCAAAATGAAATTAGACAACGCGGGTAAAATACATTTTTATGAGTGAAATTAGGTCGCAATCAAAAAATTAATTGAGAATGTTCGGTTATTTGGACAATGGTTTTGTGGTAGGAGCGGAGGGGGACGGTCGTTACACTTAAAACCCTACCCATTAAAGAAGCACAGTCAAAACTTTAAGAATCGTTGCCCTTCCCCTTTCTGACTCCTCTACACATCCCTGGGTACCCATTTGAAAATGGGATAAAATTAGCATTTTGACAGAGAAAATGTAAACTCGGGTTATGCCATCCATAGTATTTTTGCGCAAACCGCTTTCCGCATTGGGGCCTTTTGGCAGCTTTTAGAAAAAATAACACTCATCAGACGAACTTCGGCTACGCTGATCAAAGTATTTTTGCGCAGAAAACCTTTCCAAGTTGGCTGTTTTTGGCAGCGCTTAGAAAAAATAACACTCAGCATTTCAGCAAAGTGAAATCAGGCCGCGATCAAAAAATGAAATAAGACCAGCGGGAATAATCAAATTTGCAAGTGAAATTAGGCCGCCATCAAAAAATGAAATTAGGCCGCCATCAAAAAATGAAATTAGGCCGCAACGAAGAAATAAGAAGGCGGCCTTAATTCATGCGGTCTAAGGGAACACTTCTCAACGATTTTCAACGGCGACGCAAGTGCCGCATTTCCTTCACTCGTCCAATTCGAGGTGAGAACAGTAACAATGCGGAGCTTATCGGCTGAGCTATTGAGATAGAGAATTCATGAGAAGTAGTGGAGTTGAATGAAATAATTTACTTTGACCTATAAAATTACCTAAAGGTACGGATTTAGTAGGTTTTAAAATGGTTTTTGTTTTTACCTAAACTCAGTATACAATAAAATTTAAAAAGTTTTAAATATATCTTTTTACTTTTTTTGCGTCATGGATTCCATTTCTATGATCAGAAGAACCGGAAAACGCATTTTATTTTCATGCTGTTTCTTAGGTAAAAAAAAGAATTAAAACCGTTTGATGGAAGTCGGTTTTGAGGGCAAGCTAGTTTTTCCTTTAATAAGACAATGAGATGTGAAGAGACTATGGACCATATCTTCCGTGAATGTCCAGTACTGAAATGGATATATACGGCGATAGTACGGCCCATGATAGCTTATGAATCCATCATCTGGGTCGATAGATTTGCGCAACTTGGCAAACTCGAAGTTCTCACTAAAAAAGGCTGGTATGCGTATGCATAACTGGAGCCATAGGAACTTGTCCAATAGCAACCTTTGAAGTGCCCTGAATTTACAATACCGAGAGATAGCATGGATCCGAAGTTAAACTTTATAAAGAGTTTAAAAACTGATCTAAGCATTTAATAAGAAGAGCTGAATATAATAACCTGGTACAGTAGGGTTTTCGAATATTTGCCCTTTTTTGAAAACCGGATTTTGAGTTATTCGCAAAATGGCAATTTGAAAAAAGCATTTGCCCATTTTCAAAATTAAGGAAAAAACCGGGTATACCTCCTTATTGCGTATATTTTTTCTACAGCAACACTAACTTGTATGACCAAATTGCAATATGACTACCTAAAATAGGTGTAGCTTTAGTTTGGAAATCAGTAATCATTTGAGATATTTGGGATTATAAGAACAAAGAAAAATAATAGTGAAAACTTTCGTAACCTTCCTTTGTCGGGGAAAACTCGAGCATTTAGAACTTGCTGTCTTGGGAATGATAACATACCACACGCTGAACCAGACTCACAATACAAATATATTCTATTATAGACAAGTCATTCATCGAGAATCAAACAACACCTTCGTCAACTCTGACCACTTAAATCCCATAATCGGAGACGAATGCCACCTATTGGAGACTCTTCAGCCCAATTTGAAAAAGATGCCCGACGACACTGAGAACCTCTTTATACTACTATGTCAACTTACATTACCCTTCAACTAAGCGTGCCGATGAGAATGATGACAACTTGTTGTCGATTCTCTGATTTAGATCGAGTTTGGAAGCTGCTAAAATAAAAAAAAAAACACAGTGGAGGATTTTACTTCGGGGTTTCTTTTATTTTTTATGCATTTTTCTGTGGTGGAAAATTTGTCAGTTTCAGATTAAAAAAGTTCAAAAAATGTTTTATGTAGTTCCATTTTTAATAAAGAAATAAATTTTTGATTGTGGTATATAAATAAACTAGGTGAACGTCTGGTTTATTCGCTTGTAGAAATCTGGTTTACTTGGTATTCGAAAATACAAGGTAAACAAAAACCCTAAAAATATTAAAAAAAAACCGGTTTGGAAAAACCAAGTCAATCACCCTCTAACACACTAATGGCCAATTGACCGAAGATGGTTGCGGGGATTGTGCACAAATGTGATAGGCCGAATGCTTCAAAGAGCACTAGGGGAATTGGGTTCTTGGGCAGATATGTTGCTACGGGCTCAACGTTAATTCATCGAAAACTGAATTCCTCTTATACACCGCAAGGAATAATATTCCTAATTTTAACTTACTTTCCATAAATGGGCATACTCTCTCTCCTTACGCTATTTGGGAGTCATTCTCACACCAAATTTAAAGTGGAAAATGAACACATAGCACCGAGTAAAAAAGGTCTATGGTGCTCTGTATTCTTGCAAGAAAATACTGGGTAAGAAGTGGGGCCTGCGACCGATTATTGCATATGGTTCGCTGGTTTAGTGTAAACCGTAGAGATGAACTATATACGCACAATGTTAGGCAGGGTAGAAAGGTCAGTTTGCATTGCCATTACTGGGGCGATAAGATCATGTCCAACGGAAGCATTGAATGTCATCTGTCATCTGCCACCGATTGATTTCTTTATTAAGGAAAGTGCTTCTCAGAGTGCCCTGAGGTTGAGGGAACTTCGACTGTGGAAAGAACGTACGTACGTATCCTGTACTTTTTTAACGCCCAAAGCATTTGCGAAAAATCTGACTACAGTTGTCCTTCGCTTCTATTCAAGAGAAAGTTCAGCACAAGGTTTCAATCAAGAACGGAGTGAAAGAAGCTTATTTTTACCGAACGCTTCGAATTATCCATCGAATTATCCGGCTCAAAAATGGATTGTGGCGTAGGGGCGGGTGCTTTTTCAACCGACCTCCAAATCGAAGAGTCTATTCGATTACCAAATTCACTTGACTCTGTAAGCATCACCGCCAGCATAACAGAACAATGCAGAGCGAACGTTATGGCTTTAGCTGACAGGCATGCCTTTACGCTGATCTGGATGCCGGTGCACAACAGCATTCATGGCAATGAGATGACCTAGGAATGGGTCAGCTCTGATTTTTCTTATGAAATTAAACAGGAGGAATCTATCTCGACCAACTGTGGTTTACACAGGCCACTGGGCCGTGAGAATTCAGGCTGCAATACAGAAACTGGAAAAGAACACTTCTTGTCATAGCTGTAATTCACCAGATGCAGAAGAAATGGTGGAGCATCTGCTCTGCGATTGTCTAGGACTATGTATGACTAGGATTAGGCTTCTAGGCAAACCCTGCTACTGCGGCTTAACAGGCATAAGTGACATTAGCCCACTGCAACTTTTTAAGTTCTTGAACTTTACATGCTGGATTTTAGAAAAAATAACCGACTACAGCTGCTTCGTTTTCGTGCTCTTTTTGAGGTTAAATTGCGAGCAGTGGTTTTAAAACGGCACGCATAAATATGTGCTAATTGGAGTTGTTAAACTCGGCACTTCAACCAACCAAATTCCCGTAAATATAGCGTTTGGTTAAATATTAGATTGCCTATTTTTAAACTTTACTAATTTAATACCCGTGCCACACGCTTCTCATTTTTAAAAAAACATTTAACTCCCGTTTGTGCCTTCGTCGGGCTTCATACAAAATTCACGGAGTTTCTTCCTCTATAATATTCATGCTGAACTCTATAAGTACTATGTCGGTACTTTCTGCTTGTCCTCCATTTAATCACTTAATAAAGATGGCGTGTATTTACTTTCACTCACCAGCTGCAATCGCGTCCGTATAGTTTTCGGTGAAGGCAAAATGTGGTGTAATTGACTTTTTACACTTAAGGAATAACACAATCAGAATCCAACCGAGTATCAAAAAGAGATAAACGAAACCCAGCATACTCATAAAGCAACAATCTCGAAAACGCTTTCGCAGCTCAGCAAGCATACATTAAATGCAGGTCAACTGTAGTCGTGGGCTCCATAGAAAACTCACTCCACTACAAGCGGTGCACGTTGGCGACCTTCCTCGTCATGGGGGGGGGGCATTCAATAATATTACAATCAAAGCAATTTTTCGATGCCTTGGAAAATGGAAATATCTGACTGCATATGAGCGTGGATAGAACAAATGCTTAGAAACAGAATTACCATATAATTTCAAGCATTGGTAGTAACGCTATGCAAATAGGGGCACTCCCACGGGGGAGTTCTGTCTCCGCTACTATGGGTGGTGCCATTGAACGACATTCTACTGGCTTTCGACAAATGTGGAGTGAAATGTAGTAGCATATGCGATACGATAAGCGAAACCCTAGAGGGAGCTTTGCTCGGGCTAAATACCTGGACCACAAAGAGTGTCAACCCCAGCGAAACGGAACTGAAGGTGTCTACCAAGCAAACAAAAATACCTACAATGCAAGCTGTCACACTTCAAGGAAGGACTCTCACATTTTCTTTCGAGGCGAAATACTTGGGTGTCGTATTTCCGTAAGTTTCCTTCTAGACGGGTTTTCAGAAGGGGCAGCATAGTCGAGGGAAATCCAGAAATCTATACAAACTAGGCTCAAAGCCGGCATGGAATCGGAATTCATATCTATGATACTGAAGGCTCCAAAATGGGCTCCGGTGTGCATGCGGGGGTGTTCTCTGAAACGTTGAATGGCTCTCTCTCGTTCCGACAACTGAACTTTGCTCACTCAGGACTCCTCACGTATGGCTGATATACGTCGGAAGACCCCTCAAACCTGCAAAACTGTGAGGATCATATGGCCGTATTATGACAAACCAAAGGCAAAAGAACTTCTAAAGGGTCGAGGGAAGATATAATGAACTTAACAGCCACGATAACGGGACGTGGGCCCATTGGCGAACATGCAGCTAAAAGGGACCTTCCGTACAACTCTTGCAAGTAGGAAGACGATCCTACATCATTTTGCGAGTGCTCAGCATTAGCACGATAAGATACGGCACACTCGGCAGTTTTTTCATCCAAAATCTTAGACAGGTCTCCAAATGCACCATTGCTAGCTGAAATAGATTCATCGAAAAATTCAAATGGTTTGACGAAACCGACGAACAAGAATTTCATCCAATTAGTTTACTTTTTTTTCTACGAGGAACTTGTATAATTATACATTATAAAATTAGACTTTATCCTAAATAATAGTGGCATTAGTGCATATTTAGGACAGCTTTTCACTGCAGGGTATACTTATTTATGTATGAATATGCGCCTATATGAACATTGCAAAGGTAGACCATTTCAAGGAAGCTAATCAATCTATAAGGGCTGAGTTGATATCGCATCACATATACATATGTACATAAATATATATACGACCGTTTAAATGCGATTAACGCCACTACAGTCACAACTACTACACCTACTATACATACATACTTAATGGGTAAGGCGCTATGTACTTATATACGTACTTACAACACTCCTACGTTTGAGCGCAAAGGATATGTACATATATGTTTGTATGTATGTATGTATGTGCATAGTCACGCACACTTCGCTTAACTAATTTTGTATATTTCTCTACACATTTTTATTGTTGTGGTCACATAAGGCTATCATCGTCAAGCTAGTGACTATGGCAGCTAGCTAGCGTTGAGAACAAAAACTATA
>NW_016162376.1:0-22578 GCF_001687245.7 Rhagoletis zephyria | reverse complement strand
TCCATACGAATGAAATTTTTCACAGTCCATATCTCTGGAAGTATTTAGGTTAGACATCTGAAATTTGGTGAGGGGTTATATGAGAGCGATCCCTACCACCTCCAAAAAAACTGGGGATAATGAAAAAGGGGGCGTGGCACCTCCCATACGAATGAAATTTTTCACAGTCCATATCTCTGGAAGTATTTAGGTTAGACATCTGAAATTTGGTGAGGGTTTATATGAGATCGATCCCTACCACCTCCAAAAAAACTGGGGATAACGAAAAAGGGGGCGTGGCACCTCCCATACGAATGCAATTTTTCACAGTCCATATCTCTGGAAGTATTTAGGTTAGACATCTGAAATTTGGTGAGGGGCATTTAACCATACAGCGCCATGTATGAAGGATGCCAAATGCTCCAAAAATTATCCAAAAAACTTTAGGAAAGAAACCGAAACCGGATGTGATGGTTATCCTGCTTACAGAAGACGTCAACCTGAAGATGGAGGCTTCAAAGCAACCGTTAAAATAAAAAACGTTAACGTTGAGGTTGATAAGAGGTGGGTTGTACCATATTCGCCCCTTTTGTCAAAAATGTTTCAAGCACATATTAACGTAGAGTATTGCAACTCGGTCAAATCAATAAAATATATTTGCAAATACGTTAATAAGGGCAGCGACATGGCAGTTCTCGGAATCACTAACGCTAATGATGAAATAACGCAATACCAAATGGGACGATACATTAACAGCAATGAAGCAGTTTGGCACATTCTCCGCTTTTCTATCCACGAGAGGTATCCACCAGTTGTTCACCTGTCAGTACACCTTGAGAATGGCCAGCGTGTTTGGTTTACGGAGTCGAACGCGTTGGCACAAGCTTTAAATCCACACGACACTACATTGACTGCTTTTTTCAAGTTGTGTCAGCATGACAGTTTTGCCAGAACATTGCTGTATGTGGAAGTTCCTAAGTTCTATACCTGGAATTCCTCCAAAAAAGAATTCATAAAGAGAAAACAAGGCGCAATCGTGCCCGATACAGAAGCGCGCCAAGGTGATTCTTTAGGACGTGTTTATACAATCCATCCAAGTAACGCTGAGTGCTTCTATCTAAGGCTGTTGCTACACAAAGTCAAAGGACCGGTGTCCTTTCAAGCTTTACGAACTGTGGATGGTGTATTATGTTCGACGTATCGACAAGCTTGCCAACATTTAGGTCTACTGGAAAACGATAATCACTGGGAAATAACTTTATCTGAAGCTGGACTTTCATGCCTTCCTTCGCAGCTTCGCAGCTTATTCGCAATAATATTGACAACTTGCTCGCCATCAGATCCTAAAGCACTATGGGAAAATCACAAAGATAATCTTAGTGAAGACTACATGAGAACAGCACGAACTGCAAACAATAATACAAACATGGTCTGCTCATTGCAAATTTACAACCAAGCACTAATCGATATAGAAAATATATGTATTTCAATTAATAATAAGTCCTTAGAGCATTTGGGATTAACTTCTCCCGTTCGAGACAGAATAGATTTGGCCGACAAAGATATCTCCCGGGAGATGAATTACGATATCGATGTTCTTCGTTCTTTTATAAGCAAAAACAAACCTCTATTGGTTTCGGATCAAAAGGTCGCATATGAAACTATTCAAAGAATGATTATTGACAATAAGGGAGGATTGATATTTTTGGATGCGCCTGGAGGAACCGGCAAAACATATTTGCTGAATTTGATATTGGCTGATGTAAGAGCAAAGAAAGAAATCGCTGTGGCAGTTGCTTCTTCAGGAATAGCGGCTACCCTTTTGTGTGGCGGGCGTACAGCTCACTCAGCTTTTAAGTTACCACTGTCTCCGCAAATATCTGACACACCGATGTGCAATATAAGCAAAAATTCAGGACAAGGTAGGGTTCTCAAGACATGTAAGCTAATCGTGTGGGATGAATGCACAATGGCCAATAAAAAGTCGCTGGAAGCTTTAGACCGATCTCTTAGAGACTTGAGAGGTAATGATCAGCCCATGGGTGGTGCTTTACTCTTACTGGCAGGGGACTTTCGACAAATTCTTCCAGTTATTCCGAAAGGAACCGCCGCAGATGAAGTTAATGCTTGCTTAAAATCGTCATATCTATGGGGCTACGTACAAAAATTGACTCTTTCAACAAATATGAGAGCACATTTGGGAGGAGACGCTTCAGCAGAAGTTTTTGCGGAACAACTTCTTAATATAGGCAATGGAAAAATACCAATTTCTTTACCACCAAATTTAATTTCGTTTCCCCCAGGTTTTTGCCAACTTATGACATCAATCGAGGCTTTGATAGAAAATGTATTTCCAAACATTGAAGCCAATCACACAAACTATAGATGGCTTCGCGAAAGGGCCATTTTGGCACCTAAAAATGACAATGTCAATGTCATTAATACCAAAATTCAAGAAATACTACCAGGAACTGTCACAACTTATCATTCTATTGACACAGTCGTTGAAGAATCCCAGGCTGTGCATTATCCCGTTGAGTTTTTAAACTCCTTGGAGCCATCAGGAGTTCCTCCTCATCGACTGACGCTTAAAAAAGGAGCCATGATAATTATGCTGCGGAATTTGGATCCTCCACGTTTATGCAATGGGACGAGGCTTATTATCACGAAACTGTTACCAAATGTTATCGAAGCTATGATTTTATCAGGAAGTCTTGAAAACCACAAAGTTTTCATACCAAGAATTCCAATGATACCGACGGATATGCCTTTTCATTTTAAACGCCTCCAATTTCCTATAAGATTGGCTTTCGCAATGTCCATTAATAAAGCTCAAGGACAATCACTAGCTGTTGCAGGAGTCAATCTCACCAACTCATGTTTTACCCATGGCCAATTATACGTAGCTTGCTCCAGAGTTGGCACACCGAAAAACCTTTTTATTTATACTCCAAATAATATGACAAAAAATGTGTGATCGTTTTAAATAATATGTAAATTCACTTAAAAAAACTTTAATTTGTTTTATTTACATTGGATATTTTTAATAGAAATGTGGGGTGAAACCCACGGGTATAAGCTAGTTACATATAATTTCAAGCATTGGTTCAGTAACGCTATGCAAATAGAGGCACTCCCCACGGGGGAATTCTGTTCCGCTACTATGGGTGGTGCCATGAACGACATTCTTCTGGCTCTCGACAAATGTGGAGTGAAAGTAGTAGCATATGCGATACGATAAGCGAAACCCAGAGGGAGCTTTGCTCGGCTAAATACCTGGACCACAAAGAGTGTCAACCCCAGCGAAACGGAACTGAAGGTGTCTACCAAGCAAACAAAAATACCTCAATGCAAGCTGCTCACACTTCAAGGAAGGACTCTCACATTTTCTTTCGAGGCGAAATACTTGGGTGTCGTATTTCCGTAAGTTTCCTTCTAACGGGATTTCAGAAGGGGCAGCATAGTCGAGGGGAACTCCACTGAAATCTATACAAACTGAAGGCTCCAAAAAGGGCTCCGGTGTGCATGCGGGGCAGCATAGTCGAGCAGAATTCCACTGAAATCTATACATACTGAAGGCTCCAAAATGGGCTCCGGTGTGGTGTGGGGGTGTTCTCTTAAAGTTGAATGCTCTCCTCGTTCGACAACGAACTTTCTCTACGGTACTCATCGACGGCTGTAAACTCGAGAACCACTTCTAATGACTCACTCGTCAAGGAACTCTCGTCACGTATGGCTGATCACGTATGGAACCTCAAACCTGCAAAATTGAGAAACAATATGACAAACCAAAGGCAAAGAACTTCTAAAGAGTGTGAGAAAATATTAGTAATTAACAGCCACATAACGGACTGGGCCCATTGGTCGTAAACGCTCGGTGCTTAGCATATTAGGAATAAGGAAACGATCCTCATCATATTTGCGAGTGCTCAGCATTAGCACGAATAAGATACGGCTCAATTTTTTCATCCAAAATCTTAGACAGGTCTTCAAATGCACCATTGCTAGCCAAATAGATTATCGAAAAATTCAAATGGTTTGACGAAACCGACGAACAAGAATTTCATCCAATAGTTTACTTTTTTTTCTACGAGGAACTTGTATAATTATACATAGCTCATAACGAACTGGTATGACTTATATCCTTAAATAATAGTGGCATTAGTGCATATTAGGACAGCTTTTCACTGCAGGGTATACTTATTTATGTATGAATATGCGCCTATATGAACATTGCAAAGGTAGACCATTTCAAGGAAGCTAACAATCTATAAGTGGCTAGTTGATATCGCATCACATATACATATGTACATAAATATATATACGACCGTTTAAATGCGATTAACGCCACCTCACATGTCGCACTCAACTACGTACACCTACTTACATACATACATACTTAATGGGTAAGGCGCTACCCTGCAGAAAAAAATTATCAATTGATAAAAAATAACCCACTTGTATTTAGCATTTTTGCGGGATTTCTATAAAATATATAACCTATAGTTAACTACAAAAAGCTGACTTGAAACTAGTTCAAGACAGAGTATAATGTTTCTTACGTTAATACCGACTGCAATACTTTTCGAATGGGACAAAAAGGAATAGTTCATTTAATTAGTATGTTCGTATTGGACCACTACGCGATTGTAAACATGTATAAATAAGATAAATAAAATAAATAAAATATTTTCATTATTATGTCAAGATAATACTAGTTATTATCTAGCCTTTACATCTAATGCAGAGGTAACCACCCTTGACTATTTCGCGGCCATCGCCATAGAAATATAAGTTAGCTTTCGTCAAAGAAAATATACAGATAATAAGTGACTTTTAGCTCCTTCCTAATCAACTTAAAGTTAGCTTATAGTTAGATCCATTTCCTGCAGGGTATGTACTTATATACGTACTTACAACACTCCTACGTTTGAGCGCAAAGGATATGTATATGTTTGTATGTATGTATGTGCCTATTCAAGCACACTTCGCTTAACTAATTTTGTATATTTCTCTACACATTTTTATTGTTGTGGTCACACAATGCTATCAACGTCAAGCTAGTGACTATGGCAGCTAGCTAGCATTGAGAACAAAAACTATACAAAAAAAATTTATTCTAAAATCCCTAAGCCACTCAACTTTTCTATGTACCAGCGAGCTGTCCGTCGAGTCGTTGGCCAAGCCAAATATCCTTGCGTGCGGCAACGTGGTCAGCGCAGTTCGTGTAACGGTGTTAGGCGCAGCCACAACAATATTAAATGTCGCGCGCGCCAACTAACTTTGCCAATTATCGATTTTCATTTTATAATTTTGAATGTTAGCCATTAGAGCAAAATATTTAGAGCAGTTAAAGTGACAAAGCCAAATAGCCAACTGTAGTATATGACTATATAATGTGAACACTGAGTAACATTTCGGATGTCGAAGGATATTCACACATTCACATAAATCGCTAAATAATACTACATACACATATGTATGTATGTATAAAGAAAGGAAGAAAATACATTAACTAAAACCAAAAAAAAAAAAAAGAATCAAATTTGTTTGGAAAGTTTGGAGTTTCCCAAAAAAATACCTTATGTGTAAGTCCAACAGTCTTTCCAATACCTTAAGTAGGAAAGATGTAAAACTTATTGGTCTGAAGTCTTTAGTTTTATCATAATTTCTACTTCCCGGTTTGGGAATGAAGTTAACTTTAGCTCTTGTCCAGCTTTTCGGGATTCGTAGACCCTTTCCAGCCAGGACACCAAGGACTGCTCTAATTTCGGGAGCATTTTCGCCTTGATACCGTCAGGGAAGTTGTACAGGGAGAATTTATTTACATATAACGAATTTAATTTTTTCTTTGTCTACGATTGTGTGGAGTAACTCTTTTGAGAGTTGCTGACGGTTTGTTTGAGGCCATGCTTTAGGCCACTGATCGCAGCCAGGAAAGTGTGTACTGATGAGGGTTTTATGGACCGTAATTATACCAGTTCTCTGCAGTGAAAGGCTTAACCAGGCATTAAAAATATCAGTTCA
This sequence comes from Rhagoletis zephyria, assembly GCF_001687245.7. Classification (NCBI taxonomy): domain Eukaryota; kingdom Metazoa; phylum Arthropoda; class Insecta; order Diptera; family Tephritidae; genus Rhagoletis; species Rhagoletis zephyria. The sequence goes on along the minus strand of NW_016162376.1, from coordinate 16,572 downwards.
TTAACTGGTATGTGCTTAAATAAAATTTTATAAATTTAAAAAATAAATAGCATACAATAAAAAATATAAAAAATAAAAAAAGCCTCTATACCGTCAACTGGTATGATGCTACTAGTATTTCTACTGGTAGGGTGCTGATACAGGAGCGGACAATTGACATCTCCTATCACACCGCCATGTTAAAAATACCAGTCGCTAAAATTGAAAAGGATATAACGTGAACTAGTTGAGTTAAAAAGCAAACTGGTAGCATTATAGTTTATAACTACATAGTAGCTTTCCCTGCAGGGTACGTACATACATATCGTCGTTTAAAGTACAAAACCGCGTATCATCATTCTGTAAAACCGCGTAACTGACATTGGCTGCCAAAAATTGAATTTGCTCACACAAGCTCTTGGCTCAATCCTTATTCATTCGTCCTGAAATATGTATACTAGCCAGAAATGCGATTGCTTTAGAAAAAAGAGAAACATTTTGAAATATGAGTGTTTTTATGCTCTAGAAAATAATTTCTACAACTTCTCATACGCGGTTTTGTATTTTGCTCATACGCGGTTTTGCACTTTAAACGACCGTATGTTGTACATTAGTTGATGTGTGCACGTACGTACGTAGATTGTAGATTGACTTGTCTTACAGTCATTTGCATTTACAGTTAATACTTAAAAAATTTGCAAATTACTTTTGTGTGTGAAAAATATGCGTGCTGACATTTCAGGACAGCAATTACTATTGAGTTTTTTCGTTATGGCAATGTACATACATACATACATATATATATAATTTTTTATTACTATTACTATTGCTATTACTATTACTATTTGTCGGAGAAAATCAGTTAAGGTATCAAAATGTGCGTAATTACCTCGGCTTTCTATAAGAGTGTTAGAAAGATTAAAATAAATAATAAAAAAATTGTATCAAAAATCGCATTTTTTAAATTTTTTATTTTTTTTATTAACTTCATCATGTTCGATTTCCATTTTTTTAAACCTGAATAGTTGTCAAACTTTATGGATTACGCAGTAAAAATTTGAAAATGGAAACACCAAAACTGTAGAAGTTATGAGTTTTTTCATACCTACTACGTACATAAACTTTAGCTTGAAAAATATTGTAAATATTAAAAAAGGAAACACCACTCATCCATTTTTGAAGCTCTTTGAATGTACATATGTATATGTAAATATATATATGTAAATACCTTAAAACATTTTAACTTCATTGAAAATGCAGTTTTAGGCATAGGGGTGGTACCTGAGAAAATCACCACGAGTAATTAAATCGGCTTGTGCACTATTTACATATGTCGTGGCTAGACATTGGGAAATTNCACTCATCCATTTTTGACCGCCACTGCATGTACATATGTATATGTAAATACCTTAAAACATTTTAACTTCATTGAAAATGCAGTTTTAGGCATAGGGGTGGTACCTGAGAAAATCACCACGAGTAATTAAATCGGCTTGTGCACTATTTACATATGTCGTGGCTAGACATTGGGAAATTATTCGAACACCGTAAGATGCACAGTTGATCCAAATAGATATATGTATGTCTTCGTACACCTGTAATGATTTTAACAATCATCAACACAGGTTTGAACATGTGTATATACGNTATTCGAACACCGTAAGATGCACAGTTGATCCAAATAGATATATGTATGTATTCGTACACCTGTAATGATTTTAATAATCATCAACACATGTTTGAACATGTGTATATATATATGTATATACGTTTTAGGTCACTGACCTATTTTACTCAGGTTTAATTAAATGATGATTTGCGGGCACGTGTTATGTATTTACCAACTTATTACTTAGTGGCTATATAATTTTTATTTTTTTTTCTTCTATGTATTTATTTCATTTAGTGAGAAAGGGAAATCTTTTATACACTGGTTTTTTAAAGCCAAAAGCAGACATCGAGCTTACGGAATTGTTCTTCTTATAAGGCGCTGTAACTGTCCAAGCTCTAATCTGACAGAATTTAGGCTCAATTTTCGAAAGGGCTTCCGTTCTAAACTACATGTAGGAGAGTTGCCACCTGTTTAATTCGCGAACGAGTTGAAGAGGGTTAAAAACAACAAAAATGTGAAAATCTTTCTTGTTTCGGCTGTGTATGTTGACTTTTATTCAAATAAATTGTACCTAATATAACGCGCAGAAATTTCATACGCTCAGCAAAGCGGGTGAGGGCAATCTACTCAAATATAAAAGGGCGCCAATGCATGATTCGCCCAGGGCGCTTAGCTAGAATTGCGTATTTGTAGCGGGTAGAGAAGCGCGCCGGGTAAGCTAGTATAAACTAGTATATTAACAAAGGTAGGTGGTATGCAATATAAAAATACCTACATAGTAGTGCTGCAAAACCATCGATGGGACCTAAGATGTTATCGATGGAGCCAATGCTTTAGCCACTATCGATGATTTAAAAAACCGTTTCCTTTGCACTCNAAAATCTTTCTTGTTTCGGCTGTGTATGTTGACTTTTATTCAAATAAATTATACCTAATGTAACGCGCAGAAATTTCATACGCTCAGCAAAGTGGGTGAGGGCAATCTACTCAAACATAAAAGGGCGCCAATGCATGATTCGCCCAGGGCGCTTAGCTAGAATTGCATCTCTGTAGCGGGTAGAGAAGCGCGCCGGGTAGGCTAGTATAAACTAGTATATTAACAAAGGTAGGTGGTATGCAATATAAAAATACCTACATAGTAGTGCTGTGTGTTATCGATGGGACCAATGCTTTAGCCACTATCGATGGTCTCAAAAAACTTTTTATTTTGCACTTATAAATATAAAGCTGTACCCAGAATTACTGCGGACGACGGTAAGGCGGTCGGCGGTAAGTGAACAGCTGAAAAGTTGCCGCATTGAAATTCGTCTGAGTAAACACAATTGCGGCGCATGACGGCTTCCATTTTCCGATTGAAAATTATCATTAAAATTAAATATTTTTTCGGTACGTGCGTGTATGTAGATTTGTTGGAAATAAAAATGGAAGAAAACATTTCCAAACTTGTGAAAATAACAAAAATTACTACAATTAACTTTCAATCAACATTGTGCCGTCCCCGCTGGGCGGTAAAAATAGAAATAAATTTAAATAAACCGAAAAATAACGGCGGTAAAAACACTGCCGCCACAATAATGAGCCATTCCATATGCCTTTGTGAATTTTAATTTTGACAGCGGTTAAAGCTTAAAGTTCCTTTTCCATACACGTTAACCTGCGAAAAGAAAATGGTTGTCACGAAATTTTTTATTAGTTTAAGAAAATTAAATAAATACACTGCTTTGGTTTGAACTTTCTTAAAACTTGTTTTATTTTGAATTTTCTAATACTTACCAGGACTATTACAGAATCCATTGTAGTCCGATTTTTCGCGAAATCTTCAAAAATGCCATCACTGAATCCGAATAGCTACGAATGTAGCGTATACTTCGAGTTAGTAATGCACATGGGTATGGATACCAATAGTACTCAGAACTCGATTCCCAAAAGGATCGACAGCAACCGATTTTTAAAAGTATTGATACTGAGTACTCCAAAGAACTCAGTTCTCACAAAAGAACTCGAAAGTACTCAGAACTTAAAAGAACTCGAAAGTACTCAGTACTCAAAAGTACTCTGTTCCAATAATCGCTTAAATACATGTACTCAGGATCGATTTAAAGTACTCAGTATTAAGTGTCGAGTATACTTAATAAGTACTGAGTTTTATTTACATTTAACGGTATTCAGAAATGATTTTACTCAACTTGCAGTTTGAATAATTTTCAAGTACAATACTTGTACCCAGTACAGTTAGCCATTTATTTGACCTAATTTGGGATTCATATGTTAATTGTAATAAAATACTGCCAGCTTGTGAGATTTCTACACTAAGTATTGAAATGTTGCCAACATGTGTATATTTAAAGAAAGTACTCAGTACTCTGTAAAATACCCGATCCTTAAAAGTATCAATACCAAAGAACTCGATCCTCAAAAGTACTCGATACTTTCCAACACTACTTTGAATGCACACGTTCGTAGCAACTCGGATTCGGTAATCGCATTTTCTGTGATAGCCCCCACTTACAGCCTATTTTCACCAAAAGCTTAAGAGGTCAGGTAAGTAGAAAGAATTTATACATGGGGTGATCGGTGGGGTTTACTTCTTACTTATTACTTTGGTTTTCTTATGCTTAACATGAGCAATTACACCCTTCAAGTTGTTATCTCCCTTTTTCAATAGGCATAAACTGCAGCTAAGGCTTAGTGGAAATGAAAATGAACGATTAGTTTGAAAATAAAGGAAAAGTTGTATTTTTTTAGCTTCTAAATTCGTTCAATATAATATATGGGTCATTCCATTGTAAAGAGGAAAACGACATAAATTTAAATATGCCCTAATTATCTCTATTTCAGTAGTAACCTCTTTTTAAAAGACTACATTTCATTAACCTGTGAGAAAATATTAAAAAAATTAAAAGAAGTTGTAATTTTTGTCTATGGAAACTTTTTTTCATGCATAATTACTTTACACCAGTCACAAGGAGATGTCCCACTAGTCACAATTTTAAATATTTTTTAATATTTGTATGAAGATTATATAAACCTAATTTTTATTGAAAACGAAAGCGTTTAATTTATATTTTACAACACAAATATATCGTGCGTGAAAATTAAGTGTTTTGGCTAAAATTCATCTTTGAGTGCACAAAGGTAAAATAGAGTTCTTTTCAATGTGCCACCAGTCATTCAAATGATAGTTACATAAAACTAAGAAATCGTTTGGCATTTCTGTTATGGCAAGTTTATACATTAGTTATCGTTCTATGTTAAAAAAATCTTTCGCTGTTTATAAGCTCCGACGATATAGTTAAAATTCGCAATTGATTAAATTCTGGAGTAAAATGTCCCACTAGTCACAATGGAATGGCCCATGTGTCAACAAAATAATATTTGTGTAACCCTTTTCTATTTAACGGGCCACTCTAATAAACCGTCGATATTATCATTATATTTTGTAGCACTATTACATACATAATACAATATGTATGTATGAATAACAAAAGTAGTTCACAGGATATTATAGGTATACATTGCTTATGAATGACGTAACAATTCAATTTTAAGTTTTTGATGACGTAATGGCAATAACGTCAACGAAATGCTTCATAGGCGTAATTGCTTATGTTTGCATGAAAAGTCGATGCTACTTTGTTATTCGTACAGGACCCTCCTACGCATAATTTAAACTCCTACGTATGTAAATACTAAACAATTTTGGATATGACACTCTAAAAAGGTTACAAAAAAAAATATATTATTTTTGTATGTGAATATGCACACGCACAGTAAGAGGTAAATTTTCAATGTGACATCACACTGGCAAAATTGAAGGACGTACGGAGTTGGACTAAAAATAATGGTTTAGATGTAAACCCAAGCAAAACAGAACTTGTACTGTTCACAAGAAGTCCTTGAGAAAAAAATTTAGCTGGGTGCGGATGGCCACCATTGCCCTTTATATCTGCAGAGGAGCGACTAGCACTAGGGAATAAAGCAACTATGAAGAGAAATTAGATATTATGGATGCGATCACACTACAATTCTCATTAACCGGCAATTACCGAACACTACCAGCTACTGTGTACCAATACTAAATGGTATAGCTTAGCTATAACAAGCACAGAATCGTGGATCGAAGGAGTTTTAGGATTTGAAGTTGCCATAAGATTCTACACGGACGGCTCCAAGTTGGAAAACAGTGTAGGAGGAGGCATCTACTCGGAAAAATTGGGAATACAACTGTCTTTCTGTCTACCTGACCATTGTCGTGCCTTTCAAGCAGAATTGGCGGCCATTCAAGAAGCTGTTGATAGCTTAAAATTAGCTGTTGTCACTCCTACTAAAATATGTACATTAGGGCGGGTGTATATTTTTTTTTTACTTTGCGCGTTTAGCATAGGAGGATTCCACACGTAATTCTAAGCAAATTTTCAGAAGAAAAAAATCAATTTGCAGTTTGCCAAATTGCGAAAATTAGGTTTCGAAGAAAATGTGAAAATTCTCACTGTTGCGCCCTTTAGTGGAAGTTTGAGAAAAAGATAAGTGCAGAAATGTTTTCCTTCTACTAAAAGCCCCCTATATCATGTTTTTATACAAAATTTAAGCACTCTCTACGACACTACAGCCAACTGCTAAGAAACCTATTTTCGCAATTTGGAAAATTATCTTAGAATTTCAGGTAGAATTCCTATGTGTTATACGCGCACAGTCGAAAAAATGTACCATATATATTAACCCGCCCTAATGTGCATATATGAAACTAAACTCTGTCACTACCCTGTCGGAAATAACTGACTTGTCTCAGAAATTAATCAATTGACAAAGTAGTTGGAAACAAACTATTTGTGCAGTTTATGAATTTAAAGTAGTTGGAACATATGCAGCATCGGATAATAAGCTTGGTTTTAGGACATCGCCTTGTTAATAAAGTTAGTTGCTTACAAGACAAAAGGAAGAATTCAAACTACTTGTGGTTGGTAAAAAAGTACTTTTTAAATTGCTTTCAAATTAATTGAATTTCCGACGGGGTATAAACTGGAAAAAAGTTGCCAACTCCCGCAAACCACTTAACGTGGTGTTGGTAGAGCAGTTGGTTTTGCTTCTGGTATGGGTGTCGCGACACAGTGACATGCCAGGAACTCAGAAGTCAGACGAGCATGTATGAGGCGGTACTTCCATGCCACTTTCATCATCCTAGAAGAGGATAGAAATATTTCCGTAAAAAAGCGTGTATCCGATGCAAACGTACTGATACCTGCAATACAACGCAACTTATGTGGCCTGAATGGAACATAAGGAGATCAAGATCAATGTCCTTGGCCGTGGGGCTACTCATAGGGCATAGTCTAAAAGGAAGACATGCGGAACGACTCGGAGTCCGCCACAATGACAACTGCAGGAGCGGCTATGAGGAAGACACTTGCTTGGCGATTGGCCCTATACGTTAATAATGAAACAAGATTAGTAGTAAAGAAAGTGATGACCCATAAGGTTGAAGCAAAAATTATTACTGGCTGCGGAAAAGTGGAAAATGTTTTTCTGTCAGTAGTCCCATTATATTTCCCGCAGAGCTTTCATTTGACTTTAAAAGCCTTCAGTATTCTCTGATGCTTTTCTTTGACGTGCCGATAAATAAATCCTAACATTAAAGGTAACTGTCGAATTAGAATTGGCTGCTTATCTCAGGAAATACATATTTGTGTTAAGAGTACTGGAGTTTGGTATGGAGATTTATGAAAGCAATCCCATACTCACATAGAAAAGTTGGAGGTACTACTTGGTTTATCCCATACAAGTGAAAATTTCATATATGTATATATGTATGTAGTATAATGGTAAAGCGGCAGTCACACCTCAGATCCAAGTGGAATTTTCTAAGCACATCGCATCCTAAAAATAAGTACAATTATTTTCTTTTAATAAATAAATCGTTTTTTTTATTTACGTGTTAACAATTAGTTATAGTTGTTAATAAATTAGTTAATTTGCATATGAATAAGTATCTACTTATGTATGTGTTTGCTAATCAATGCAAAAGTAAACTTAACCGTAAAACATTAGGTGCGAAAGAAGTGGTGAAAGTGAACTGTTAACTAACTTAGATAACTAAATTAATATGTGAGTACAGGAAGTGTTCAACTATGGCACAAGGAATAAAAAAAAAAACGCACAATACGCACAGCTGTGCTAACTGTACACTTACGGTGCTTCTTAAACAACCAAGATTTTTGCATAAGGAAATAGTTTGAAATATCGAAAGGTCTTAAAACTAGTCATTCTTAGTTAGAAAAAATGAATTAACAATTTTTTAATATTTGGCTTAGGTGCTATAGTGTTAACGTTACCACTAGAAAATCGAATNATATGTGAGTACAGGAAGTGTTCAACTATGGCACAAGGAATAAAAAAAAACCGCACAATACGCACAGCTGTGCTAACTGTGCACTTACGGTGCTTCTTAAACAACCAAGATTTTTGCATAATGAAATAGTTTGAAATATCGAAAAGGTCTTAAAACTAGTCATTCTCAGTTAGAAAAATATGAATTAACAATTTTTTAATATTTGGCTTAGGTGCTATAGTGTTAACGTTACCACTAGAAAATCGAATAAAAAAAAGACAATATATTTTAATGCATTGGTACAAAGTACTATCACAAGAGTTGCCGACTGTGTGTAGCAACTCACAAGATTTTCTGTTCATTTAATACCTAAATATTTAGTATGTTTGTGGTATTCAATGAAGACTGACTCGACTTTGTTGAACAATTCGGGTGGTGGAGCTGGCAATCTATCTACATACATACACATGTATGTATGTATGTATGTATGTCCAATAATTTATACTCCTCAAAGACTTGTTGTAGCTTGCAGTTTTAAATATCGCGTGCCATTCTCTGTATCTGCGAGGCGTGCTATATGCTCTGAAGCGGCATAGCAGGTGGTGGCGGTAGGCGTGCTAGGTCGGCTATTATTCGAGTTTTGTCGTATCCGCATTGCACCCCAAACGAGTACGACCACCGAGGTTACCAATATACCAACGCCAAGACCGGGCAGGAAGCTCTTATTCAGCGACTCTACAAAGTTATATGTGTGTGGTTGGGTAGTTTGTTGTGATTGACTTGCTTCTTCGAAAATTGTNGCTAGGTCGGCTATTATTCGAGTTTTGTCGTATCCGCATTGCACCCCAAATGAGCACGACCACCGAGGTTACCAATATACCAACGCCAAGACCGGGCAGGAAGCTCTTATTCAGCGACTCTACAAAGTTATATGTGTGTGGTTGGGTGGTTTGTTGTGATTGACTTGCTTCTTCGAAAATTGCGTTATAATTTCGTTTAGAATTCGTGAGATGTTCATCGATTGTCTGTGCTACAATGGGCGCATAGCTCGTTTCGGCGTCACGATAAGTGGACAACTCAGCTTTATATGGACGTCTTTGATATTGGCGCACCTCTGGTACGGAACCAGGCGTGCTAAGCTGAAGCTTGGTGATATTTGAGCAGCCAACATTCAAGTCGGCATCGTGATTTTCCTCTTGTACCATAACCAGACAGAAGCGGTAACTGTAGCGAGTAAGAAGTAAAAAGTTGAAAGGAAAGTTATTACATAAATAAAATTATTTAAGGTAAAGTTCCTCATATTTCTTACACCGTGCGACAAGAACCAAAAAAAAAATTTAAAACATACGAAAAAACTACTTTCAGGATTTTTTGGAAGGACTTCGAAATTTCAAAAATATGATTTATTCAAAAAATTATTTAAAAAATTCAGTGCAATGTAGAATTTTTTTGAACCACAAGGAGGAATAGGTATTCTAAACGCTTTTTTAAAGAATTTTATTATTTAAGCTAATAAAGCTAGGAGTGGGAAATTCAAGAATGCAATTTTAAAAGGGCATTCAGTACCTACTTATTCACTCTTGTGCACTTAAAAAAATAATCTTTTTCAATTCCACCGAATTTCCCATTATATTTTTATACCTATAATATTATTATACATTACGCTAATTTTTTTTTTAAATATTCTATTGAATTAATCACATCTTTGAAACTTCAAAGTCCTTCAAAAATCCTGACGTCAGATAGAATTTTATTCAAGTTAACTTGGAAAAAGAAACTTTTTTCAATAATATTCAAAATTTTTTTTTCGATCAAAAAGTAATCGTTATTATTGGATTTTTATTTTTTCGATCATCTCATAACCGTTATTTTTAGACTTATTTTTTTAGATCATAAGGGATTTAAAACGGTCATAAACGGTCACTATAAAGATTAAAAATATTTGAAAAAAATAGACATCCAAAATTAAGGATTATTTTTTTTTACCGTCAAACTAAAAATCCAAATTCAGCGATTATTTTTGGTTTAAAAATAAGCATCAAAATAACTATTTTGCAGTGATCTGAAAATAAAAATCTTGATATTTAATGCTTATTTTCGGTGCCTGGTTTGAGTGGAAGATGAATTTTAAAACCTATGACGACCATTATTCGTTTATAAAAAAATTTCAAAAAATTTTAGGTTTTTGTAAATTACCTCCTTATATATTAATAATTAAAAGAATTAATAATAACATTGTATTTTTTTTGTCTAAATGAAAAACGATCCGCCCTCAAAGTTTTGTGCTCGGGGCAGCGGCCCCCTTAATCCCCCGTAGCTACGCCACTGATTATAAACAAATATACATATGCACATATGAATTACCTTTCGCCAATTTCCAAAGAAGAGCTGTCTGGCACAATTACACTGACCGTATTTTGCCCATTTAACACCTTGCTTTCACAATGAATCTGAAAATAAATATTTGTGTTTGATTAGTACATAACTATATCCCTCTAACTGGGAAGCTCAAAGTTGAATTAACGGGAAATTAGCAAACTCTTTTTTTTCCGAGGCTTTGGTTAACTAAACAAAAAAATATTTCACAATTTTTTTCCAATTTTAGAATTTTGCAAGTTTGAGGGATATTTATGAACACATATACATATGTATGTATGTATGTAGTAAACTTTAAGGGTTGAATACGTGCAAAATCGAAAATAAAAGAATATTTGTACATAAAACTACAACCATTTCGCACAATTAAACAAGTCAACTGCAGAGTGTCGAGTTTCTTAAACAAGCGCTTCCCCGAGAGTGGGCCGAAATAACGCACAGCCACTTGCGGGCCGCGTGCAATGCCCTCATTCGCCCTTTGAGGCCATAATTCTAATCATGGGCGGCCAAACTGAAAACCGCTGGTACAGTTTTTAGGATAATTCATTTGTATCATAAAAATGATAGGAAAAACAGGTTAGCTTGGGGGATCATTACTCATCTGCAAGCCTATGAGAATTATTGATGAATCTTATCCTGTACGCTAGATGTTCCTATGGGCCGTCGGTGATATCTACGGTTTGTCCATAGTTGTTCATCCCTCAACACATCGCTGGTTGCGGACCGGGCAACACTCTTCCGGCCTGTTTAACCCACTTCCGGTCTAAACTGGCAGTCGGTAATACGACCGAAAGATAGAGCATCCTCGAGTAGGTAACTCATATTTTTTGTTTTCCAATAAGAACATTTTCACTCATTTCAGAAGTCCAGGACGAGTTGAAGCTCGGAGGTAATTTAGAGATTGAAAAAAGAAAATTCGAGAGCAAATAGTTTCAAAGAAAAGTTACGTATTTTGATACTTAAAAGAGGACTTCCGGAGAGTTTAACCCACTTCCGGTAGAAACCAGAAGTCGGCAATACCACCAAAAGATAGAACATTCCTGATTTGATGAGCCATATTTTAGGGGTTTTCAATAAAAAAACCTTCTCCTCCATTTTAGATGGGTGAACGGGTGGTCTAGGACACGCTGTACAAGTACTATATTTGGTACGTTTCTTTTCGCTTCCAAACTTACCGGTGAGTTATCGATTAATATTTCATTGATATTCTCCTCTTTGTAGACAAAGATTGCATCGCACATATAATCGTTTTTGCTCAGGTTAAGTATCCAGGTGAGTATCAGTCCATAATCGGCTGAGAAATGTAGTTCATGCAATACGATCTAGAAAAGTAAACACAAGTTAGAGCCAATTTCCAAATCTAAGCTCCCATAACTTACCTCCTCCGATAGGTCCTTTATGTGCGTCGTATGATTTTGTCTCGTTATAGCTTCTAATTGTTCGATTATGTTAGCGTTATCCTTCTCCACATTATCCATTTCACAATTCAAAGTCTCCAATGGTACTTGTATAAGAGGCGCACCCTCCAACCGGGGAGGTGTTACGCAAGTTGCGCTCATCAAATCGCTCGACTGTATCTTTGCGACCTGCAACCATTCGGCAAACGAGCGTATGGTGCAGTCACACGACAAGGGATTGTCCTGCATGGATAGGCTCTTTAATTCGCGTGCACCATCCAATGCATTCTTGGCTACAATCGAGATATCATTGCCTGCCAAGCGTAGCACTTGCAGTGATGGTAATGGGGTAATCAAATCAGATGTCAAGGCACGCAAGAAGTTATGTGTGAGATCGAGTGTTATGAGTCGTGTAAGATGTTGCAATGATGCGCTGGAGATGGCAACAATGCCATTGAAGCTTAAATCGAGATTTTCAAGTGCACCCAGACCGTAGAAGGCGTGATCTTGTAGCACATCGATTTGATTGTGACGCAGTGAGAGGCTGGTAAGGCCGGAGAAATTTTGCAAAGCTTTATTTTGTATGCTCTTGATGAGATTGCGATTCAGTTCCAGCGATTCTAGATTTCTCAAACCGGGCAAGGTGGTGGCAGTAAGTGGACCATTGAGGTTGTTGGCTGATAGGTCAAGTTGGCTATTTGAAAAAAATAAATAAAAGCAGTTAAGGNCCGGGCAAGGTGGTGGCAGTAAGTGGACCATTGAGGTTGTTGGCTGATAGATCAAGTTGGCTATTTGAAAAATAATAAATAAAAACAGTTAGGTTGTGTTAAATACATAATTTGTATAGGTAGAGACAAACAATTAGCGATAGTACCGTAAATTATAGCAGGCCGTAAGCGCTTTTAGACTGGTTGGATAATCGCCCAGGCGATTGCCACCTAACTTCAGCACTTCCAACTTGCGCAAGTTCATAAATGTACGCTGTGATATGCTGGATATTTGATTATTGCTTAGCTCAAGATAGACGAGATTTGAGAGGCCGGCGAAGTCTGAGGTGCCCAAAGCTTTTATTTTGTTATTAGACAGATCCAAGCGCTCGAGCGCGGTTAGTGTGGATATCGAGTTCCATGGCACACTTAAAAGCGCATTGGCTGGAAGGCCTACAGTGGTGAAAAGAAATTTAGATTAGTTTGAGAGAAAGCACAATTGGCTGAAGAGTATGAAAAAAATATGGCGATAGCTGGCACATACCCAAAGCTTGCAATGGCCCTTTTATACCCAAAAACGCTGATTTATGTACGCGTTTTATCTCGCCCGATGAAATTACAAGACCATACAAGGAAATACCCTCAAAAATCTTTGCATCACTCAAGAAGGTTACATTCCGCAACGAACAGTCCAACAGTGAGATGGTATAGGGTGACTCTCGCAGATTACTTGCGAGTACCTGCAATATGAGTACAGTGAAATATTAAAAAAGTAGTAAAACATTTTGAGAGTACAACAATTTGTAGCGTTCATTACCGTTAGGCCATGCAAATCACCGGTACAGCGTAGCGTATGTGGCAAATCGCAGCCGCATTCCAAGCTGCGCGAGCTCGTCACATTCGGACACTTCCATTCAATGGTCGGATCATAGACGGGAATGGCGGATATTTCACCAGCCTTACGTCGCTTTGGCAAACCTTTGTTGAACAGCTTACCACTTGACTTTAAGGCTGGCGGTGGATGTGGTATCATAGGCTTAGATCTTTCTTTCGAAGAGGTAGCTGAAGAGCTCGACAGCATAATTGAATTGGAAATGTCATTGGTGTGATTGGACAGCGCTGACGAGGATGCGATATAGGGTGAGCTCTTCGTCAATAAGGTAATTGTTGTGATTGCTGAAGTCGGGATCATTGCCGGTACCGGTGTTGTTGTTGTTGTTTTTGTTATCGTTGTATCAGCATGAGCGATAAGCAAATCATTGCACATCGATCCACCGATTAAAGTGATTAACGTGAGTAAGTGTAGCAAATATGCGCTGAAATCAAGAGAAGAAAGCGTGGATGCATAAACATTAAAATACATACTTCCGTATTATGGGGAATAACAACAATTGATAATAATGATTAATAAGACATATGTATGTATGTATTTGTGACATGAAGTGACAAAAGTATGAGTTTATGAATGGGGCATACATATACATCATATGTATGTTTGTAATTGCATGTTTGTATGTAGTGGAAGGTGCAATCATGGCATGAAATATGTACAATTTTCTGGCGTGTGAACGAAATTACGGTAATCATAATAAATTTAGACACATTTTGATTGCGACACACAATTCCACTTTAGCTTTACAAAAATTATGCTGCACTTAAGTAGCTGTTGATTTTTTTGTTTAGGACAACGTAAAATTGAGGCCAAAATATTTTATTCGTATTTATGATGTGATTTAGGGGTTTCCCTAAAATATACCATCTCTTGGAAGCAAACTGATTTTTATGAAAAGTTCGCGCTCAGATGTTGGGGAAGTGTCTACTAATATTATACATACCCTTGTGGTCAGCCGATTAAGTTAAATGACATTTTGATCAGTTTTGGCTAGTTTTCTTTTGTCTATTTAATGTTTATAATTTTTCCATACAAGTCTGGCACATTACATAACCAGCGCCACATAAATCCACATTTCAAACTTGGTACAAAAATTAAACAAACTTCAACAATCACACCCAACAATTTTAAACATTTTATTAAAATGCATTTTCTTTCATAAAAAGTATGCTCGACAATTACTTTTATATGGAAGAAAATGCATAGCACTGCCAGCAAAAAAAAAAATATCAATTAAAAATCAATGCGATATTCTAGCACTTTAACCTACTCAAATTTAATGGGCTATGAAACTGTTTACCTAAAATTTTTCTGAAAATTTTTAATAAAAAGTTAAAAATTTTTTTAGTGTAATTGTTAAAGTGTTTTGAATTTTTATGATTTTTGTACGAAGTTTCAAATGTGGATTTATGTGGCGCTGGTTACGTAATGTGCCAGTCTTTTATAAAAAAAAAAATTATTAAAATTAAATAATTAAAAGGAAAAATAACCAAAAATGGTCAAAATGTTACTTAACATAATCAGCTGACCACAAGTGNAAATTATTAAAATTAAATAATTAAAAGGAAAAATAACCAAAAATGGTCAAAATGTTACTTAACATAATCAGCTGACCACAAGTGCATATATCACATTAGGGTGGTCCAAAAATAATATTTTACATGGGAAAAATAAATTTTTTCATAGAATTGTTAAAAAAAAAATCTTTAAATATAATTATTTTTTGATCGAATAAGACCATTTCCTTTCAGAAATCTTCAAAAAATAACACTATGATGCTTATTTAACTTAAAAATTTTACTAAGTGTATTTTAATAACCGATAATCCTATCTGTTATATACAAAAACTAGTTATTTTATGTTTTCATAACCACATCACACATTGGAGGTGCTAATTTTGTGTAGGTAAAAATTTTGAAAAATAGAGTTGCCAGATATGGGAAAATTTTAAATTGCTTAAACGCTCAATAAGATAGTTAAGTTTCTTCATCAAACCTTAAAGCGTTTGAAGAGATTTAAAACATTTTTTATGGGGTTGCCACTTTTTTAAAAAATACAACAAAAATTTAAGCTTACTTAATACCATAATATGGGTATCAAATGGAAGTTCCAATCTGTTTAAAAACAAATTTTGTTCCAAAAAAATGTGTTTGAAGGGCAGATAAATTTTAAAAGCTACGTGAGAAAATGACACTTAATCTATTTAAGCTGAATGAAAATGACTTTCGGTAATTTTTATAGTTTCATTTTTTCCGTTTCTCCAGAGCGACACCTTCAACAAATAAATTTGCCAAAAATAAATGGTAAGTCCTAGCTACCTCAGAATTGAATGCGCTTAAAAACTGCACACTAAACTTTTTTTCTAAAGAGTGTAATGAAAAAGTGCATTATTTTAATGAAAATTTGCAGAATTTTCTAAATTTTGCATAAGGTTTGGAACTCTGATGTTTGGTTTTTCGTTGTAGAATTAATCATGTTTTTATAAAAAATTAGCGACAAATAAAATATTTAAACAAAAGTTGCCCGTATTGCAAAAAAACTCGTTGTACCTAAACTTTATTGATTGACTGTAAGTACATAGGTAGAATAAATCACCTTACGAGCACCACTTCTTGCCTTAAGGCTGGTTTTCATTTGTCATCTTGTGACACAACTTTCTTCTCCCTCATCCGCGAGGTAACGGGTAATTATAATAATAGACTGGTGCTTATACATATGCACATATGTTAGTGTTTGGCCTAGCTTATCCTCCTTCTTCTGGCGTGCGCCTTGATGTTGTCACACAAAGAGGATTGACCAACAGTTTTACGCCGACTCCGAGGCGACCCCTATTAGAAAAAAAAACCTTTTGTGTTTTTTATTTTCTGATTTTGAGTTGAACCGGGCTTGAATACAGGCCCTGCGGAATGGAAGCGCGCACTGCTAACCACTACGCCACAGCGGCTGCCTACCGACCTACCGATATTATTGTGACCAAAAACTAACATACAGCCTCTTTAGCAGCTCATGTAAACGACGAATGACTTATTCTAAACTAAATCAATCAATAAATATACAGATTTTTTAATATTGAATACAAATGCCATTGAATTTGACATACATAGTTGAAACAGGCCCTTAGAATCCACCCTTCAAAAAAAATAATATTTCAAAAATATTTATTTAAAGGCGTCGTATTTACGTTGCCTTGAAATCATAAAAGTTCGTATGAAAAATATTATACATATGTATTTACATATACATTTCTTCAAAAGAAATAAACCGCTTAGGTCAAGCAACTTGCT
>NW_016162375.1:20842-43533 GCF_001687245.7 Rhagoletis zephyria | reverse complement strand
GGCATGTAGTCTGAGTTCTTGTTAGTTTCTCCTTGTTGGTATTTCCGGGATGTACCACTTAGCGTTTTTGTATAGTAATGTTGCGTTTTCTTCTTCGTTCAGGTATAATCGTTTCGTCTAACGGCGCTCCATAGCAGACCAATAAGGAGTCCTGGGCCTATGCAGCTCTGTGCAGCCTCTTTTGCTACTTAATTGCCTATGAATCCACTGTGCCCCAGTATCCAAGCCCGGTTTCTGGACGCGATGATTATTGAAATCTGAAAGCAGGTGCACACCATTTGTTAAGTAGTCTCCTGTGTTTTCAGAGCGAGAAGCGCCACTCTGCTGTTAGAGTGTACTCGAATGCAGAGGCATTTTTTGGTCATCCACTTTCCAAAAAAATCCGTAACTTTGAATTTTCCGTGAAGAAGGTTAGGTTAGGTTACTGTGGCAGACGCCACAAAGGTGGAATCATTTAGACATTTATTAGCTTGTCCATTGTGTTACCACAATACACGATGTTTTTTGAACGGTAATTGAAGGTAGGTATTGAAGGAGCCGACGGTGAGCCCATTTGTCCACGAGCAGGCCCTTCTTTTCCGAGGTGATGACCTCGAGGGTGCCTGCCTAGCCAATTCATTAGCCCTGTAAGTTACAGTGATGTCACTGTGGCGTGAAACCCTAATCAGTTTGATTTGGAAGTATTTCGAGGAACTTGAAAGAAGTACCATTAGCGATCCTAGCGCTCTGATTGCCGCTGGGCTATCAGAGTAGATATTTACTCTCCTAATTGGCAAAAAGTTGGTGCGTAGCCAATCGGCGGCTGCAGAGGTCCGGAAGTCTGAACAAAACATCTATCGAAATTTGCAGACAGTAGACACCTCATCCGAGTCTGCCTTCTAGCTTCGATCCCTCCATGTTTATTGGACCTCTGTTCCAGAGACTCTCATTCGCCCCTTGAAGGGATGTGCGTGGAGAAGGATGCATTTGGGGCCAGCCTCGGAAAGCTCCGATTTAATTTTTTGGGTAGGAAAACGAAGCTTTTGAGAATCTAAGAGTGCTCGTACGCTGGGTTGAAAGAGAATCCAGAGCTTTTGAGCATAATGGCTAAGCGAACCACCGCTAATGTGCCCGCAATGTCAACAGGTGCGACGCGGAGTAGTTGGAGTGGTCCGCAGCGCTCCGATGATTCCAATGAAGACCGCCCATTTAACGTGCTCTAGCTTCCTAACAAGAGTCGACTTTTCCAGTGAATTTCATCAGACAATAACCACATAAAATATGATTGGCTTGATTATGGTTTTATATAGCCAGTATATCACTTTTGAAGAGGGGCCTTATCTCTTCGCCACGGCATTTTTACAGCAGTAAATAGCCACGATGCCGCTCCAATTTGCCCAGCGACTACTGTCACGTTTTGGCGAAGCTGCGTCATTTATGTTTTGTTTAGCAGCCATTTGGCTTACATTCGTAATTCTTTTAGTTGGGCTAGGAACTTCTACCAGAAAACCTTTTTTTTTTTGGAAAACATAAAATTCTTCAGAAAGTCAGACTTATGAAATCGCGCTCTTAGCTAACTGATGTGGCAATTAATAACTTGGTTAAAAAAGGGATTCCCAAACATACATACATTTGTTTCATACATCTTCTTCTTCTGCTCTGGCTCAATGCAGTTAAAACAATTTCCATTGAAATCAACATAAATTATGTTTACATGCTAATAGAAAAAAAATGATGGATACAAAATAGTTGCATTACTGCAATTTAGAGTTTTCCCATTGCACCTATATAATTCATAGACCAATCAAACGAAGTCACAAGAAAGAATTCTTCAACTGCTGCTTCTGCTACTTTTGTATTTTGTACAGTGACATAATTTATTGCATATAAAAATTTGCCGCAATGGCAAGGGATTTGGAATGGCAACGTGCATACACACTTATATGTAGATGTACATAAGTATGCATGTGTGAATATGTACTCGCTAAATGTGCATCTTCTATGCTAAAATGCCACAAAAGAACCGCAATATGCCAACAAGCATACATACATACATATCTCGCATGTATGACAACTTGAGTGGCAAAGCACTTGAACTCTCTACACATAAATACCAAAAACTGCAATTTTTCTTTGCGGTTGGGTTAGCTTTACGTAAAAAGTTACATATAAATATTTGTTTGTATGCATATGTACATATGTAAACTTCAATACATAAATACTAAATATTATAAGAAACAAAAATAGGAATAAATAAAAGAACATAAAAAATGTTCAGCTTAAGGCAAACTAGAAATCCCTACGGTGTCTACTGCGGCAATTTTTGTTACCAGCGACAAACAGCAAATTCGTACATTGTCGAATCTCTGGCAGCCCCTTTGGAATCTGCACGGGCACATACATACGTATAGTGAGCGTCAAAAATAAGTATACCGTAACGTTTTGACAATTTTCTTACTTGTTTATCTATACAGCTGTATATATAATAAGATTGTAACTCGCCGATGTCTGTACCTCATAGATATTAAAGAAAAATTAATTAATGGGGGTCTTTATAAGAGCAACAGAAGCCAAACCAACAGTCACTCGAAAAGTAATGCATGGAATCAAATGCAGCTTGCGCCAATGCATAAAATATAGGAAAAATAATTAGAGAGTTGCCACCTATTTGAAAACAGCAGATTAAATAAATTGATAAGATAAAATAAATATTGCAACATGGCTATAGAAAAAAGAGCTTTAAGCACGCTAACAGCCGAAAATATTTTTGTGGAAGGTTGCCACCTGTGTGAAAATTTAAATTTTATTTAATTGTTAAAGTAGATTAAGTACTGCCAATAGAGGTTTAGGAATGTTAAAAGCCAAACTTTTTTTTGAGGCGGGTTGCCACCTGTTTGAAAATTTTATTCAGTTTTTAAATGAATAAAGGAAATATTACAATACGGATATCAAGCTAAATAGGTTTAAAGAAGTTTACTGCCGAAAATATTTTTGTAGCGGGTTGTCAGCTATTTGAAAAATTTATTTAGTTAAAGTGGTAAGGATACACCTTTGAAGAAACTGCACAATATATAGAATCGGGTTATAAGCGAGTTATAAGATTATGAATTAAATTTCCAGGACTAAACACTTTCGAAAATATATTAACTAACACCCTTTTCCTAATAAAAAATTAAGTAGGTTTCATAAATCGAAAATTTGTTTGAAAATTTCACTTCATAAAGCTCTTAAAATCTATTTTTTTTTGTGAGTGAAGGCTTACGAATTTTCGGAGCGAGTAACAACACAAAAATACTTTTAAGGCGCAGTGTAGCAGGCCGGGTATTTGCTAGTGAAAATAGATGTAGTTCATTCAATAGCGGAATGAATAAGAATACAAGAATACATTTTTTGATATCATAAAGAACTCGGGCAAATGCAAGAAATTTTTAACTTTAAAATTTAAAAAAAAAGGTAAGTTAGCAATTTCGAGGCCACTTTCTTTTATTTAACGCATGAATGCTATCGTTTTTTTATGAAAGAAGGTACACAACACCCCTCAACGAAAAAATTCTCAAAATTCAACAGAAATTTTTAGCGACTCGAAATTTCCGCTTTGCTATACTAAAATTTAATGAGCTACAAAACTGAAAAGGTACTAAAAATTTTTCTGAGAAGTCAAGTTGTATTGAAAATTTCTTGCATTTTCCTGAGTTCTGTGGGAAATTCAAGAAAATTGATCCTTGCGGTTTTCGCCGAAGAATGAACTACTTTTCTTTAAAAAGTAAGAAAAATTTTGTATGGAAAATATTAATAAATAAAATCGTCAAAATGTCGTGGTGTACTTATTTTTGACGCTCACTGTATACATATGTATGTATCTACATACGTGTGTGTACTTTTGTGTGTTTGTGACACGTACTACATATTTGATGGATGACTTTAAAATCGGCATTACAAAGCGACAAACACAGCCAAGTAACGGTACTAGGAGTGTTTGCCGCTTTGTTTCTATATATGTATGTACGTTCGTCTCACTGTAGATACGAGCTTGCATTGTTGTTTATGTGCACGTTTGCTATGCGGCTGTTTGTCGGTCGGTCGCTTAGTGTATGGGCCGATCGGGCGGTGGGTCGATCGATAGATTGTTTTGGCTTGATTTGATTGCTGTTACTGTCGCTGTGGGTTACTGTTGCCGTTTGCATATTTTTACGTTTTATGGGTTTCTAGGGAATGTCGCCATCGTGTGGCTGTTGTTTTACTTTTGTTGCTCTCGCCGTTGTCACCGCTTGGCGCTGATGCTGATGCCGATGCCGCAATTGAAGATGCCAATGCTAATGATGATCAGAAAGCAACATCAGGCAGCATCAGCATCAGCATTTTATTTAGCTTTGGCAATGTGCACAAAATCGAAAAGGTTTACGACTAGCCATTTTGGCGAAAATGTCAAAGCCAGCAATCGACAATCTGATGCTTGTAATTCCAATACATGTAACAACATGTACATTCATGTTTGTGTGTGTGTGTGTGTGTGTGCGTATGTACTGCTGTGGATGCGTTTGAATTTCCACGAGAATGTACATACATATGTCCTTAGGGACAAGGCTCGTTTCACAAGCGGTTTAGTATGCCGCTTTTGAGTATTCATCGCGTTTATAGTATACATTGTTGTTTTCTCTCAGAATATGTACATGTATATGTGCATTACAAAGCCTAAAGCAGTTAGCAAGAATAACCTCGAATTAGTTCAATAACGGTTACCTCTTGCGAAAGCTCAAAGGCAAACCTCAGGGTGATTATTTGTCATAAAAAAGCTCATAAAAATTAGTGCTAAGTAAGAGAAGTCCGTAATATGTAGGAAACACAAATCACATGCATCGCAAAACATGTTTATTGGTGGAAAATATCTCTGGAAGAACATATAAAAAACTATCAGTATGGGAATTCTATTTTTATTATAAGTAAGGAAATACAAAATTGTGCTACCAATATGTCAGAACCTCTATACACGGAGGAAGCAAAATTTCATCGCCTCTGGCAGACAGACATGAAAGCTTTAAAACTAAACACAGGGATTGTAAAGTGCGCATTGATTTGATGACTTAACAAAAACAGAAGAAACTACAATTTTACGTCAGCTCCGAAGGGCTTATGGTTTGTATGAGAAGACTTTTCATGGTAGAAAGTCACTTGGAGCTTTGGTCCAAATGGTTGATGTTGTGTTCTAACCACTCGTCCATGGTGACCAAAATATTGAGGGTGATAGCAAATTTGGCGAATCGGCAAGAAAAGGCGAGTTCACCGACATGCTTAAGTAAAAGGAATTAGCACGAGCCTAACCTACCCCAACTACTGGAGCGAATACGCCCAGCCAAACCGAAGCTGCAAGGCAAAAGTGAAGGCAAGAAGGAAAGACGGTGTTCCCCTCGGACTCCACCCGTGGTGATGGAAAACCCTATATGTATATGTATTCTTCTCCTTATTTGGCACTAGCAAGTACCCGGCGTGCTGCACTGCGCCTTCAAAGTATGTTTGTTTTGTTTGATATCCGTATTGTTATATTTAATTTATTTTATCAATTTAATTAAATAAAATTTTTCAAACAGGCAACCTTCCCTCCCCAAAAATATTTTCGGCGGGAAAGTTTTTTAAACCTCATCAGTTTGATACCCATATTGCAATATTTAATTTATATTATCAATTAAATTAAATTTTGAAACATGTGGCAACTTCCACAAAAATACTTTCGGCTGTATGCCTTAATAAACCTCTTTCCTTTGACAGCCATATTGCAATATTTACTTTATCTTATAAATTTAATTAAACTGCTGCTTTCAAACATGTGGCAACTCTATTTTTTTCTTCCTATATTTTAAGTTATACCGCTAGCAATACATCGGTGAAAACTGTATTCAATTTCATGCCATAGTTTTCGAGTAGTTCGCGTACAAACATACATACAGGCGGACAAGCAGACAGACAAAAATTCTAAAAATTGGTCATTTAGCTTCGATTGTTCCCATAAAGATCCACTTTATTAATTTTTCTATAATATCTATGTATAATGTACAGACTACAATCGTTTGTAGGTTTGAGCCGAGACTATAAAGCTTCGCCAGTTGCCTCTATCCATTGCATATTTGCACCTGTAGTTCGTCCCAAGTGCGGGCATGTCCTTCACGGACGCCCTCCCTTTCTTTCATCCATGCGTACAACATATCCATGCCAGCTCAATCGTTTTATGGGTATATGCTTAACTATGTCCATGTCATTAAAAAGCTCGTTCAGTTCGTAATTTCCTCTTCTTCGATGACTGTCGCCCAAGGAAACAGGACCATCGATTTTGTGTATAATAGTTCTCCCGAAAGACCACAAAGCTTTCTCATCTTTGTTAGAGACTTGTCAAGCGTCACTTTTGTTCGTCGAAATAGGGCCCAGCGTTTAAATTGCCTACCGAGCCCAAAGTAGTACCTGTTGGCAGGAATTATTCTTCACTTTATCTCCAGACTGACATTATTGGTGGCGTTTATGCTGGATCCTAGGTAGACAAAGCCACTACATCAAAGTTATGACTGCCAATAGTGACATGTAACCCAAGTGTGCGAAGACTTTTTATGTGTTGCCCGAGGGTACTTTGTCTTCGCCTCCTTCACCGCTAGACCAACCTCTTTAGTTGCAAAATGCTGCGCTGACATACCTTGGTTTGAAGCCAATGATGTCAATTTCATGCGCATTTTGCTGTAAATGGAGTCACTGCAATTCACAATGGCAGCTTTCACATGTCGCTTTCCAGCATAAGATTGAAACCTCGTTTGGTCTCAAACGGCAAGGTCACAGTTTTTATTAAGGAAAAATGCTATACGAAAATTTTTAAATTTGTCAGTCAACAAATTTTTATCACCGACACAGAATCGACAAAAATATGGTGTGTGTGGATTTGCTTGTTTTTAGTCTTCGTCAAGATTTGACGTGCTGTGAAAATCTGGTCAATGACGGACTTACCAGGTCTGTAGCCACACTGATAAGGTTCAACCAGTTGGTTCGTGAGGGGCTTCAGTCTTTCACACCCATTGTATGCACTAGTAAGAATGCATATTCCGCGATACTTGATAATTGATCATGTTGCGGTAGACGGAGCATTCTAGATTTGCGTTCAATCTGAGGAGACAACATCGACTTGGATCACTACCTTCTTGTAGCCAAGATCCGCATGCGCCGCAGTGCAATCAAGCGCGTGCGTGAGGCAACGCGACGAAAGTACGACATCGAGAAGCTGCAGTCACAACAGACAGCCGAGAAATTTCACTATCGACTCTCAATCCTACTTAAACAAGAAACTCTGAATGGCAACGCAACAGCTACAAATCTTCATCAAAATTTTGAGCTTTTTAATAAGATTTTTTAGAATTTTTTTTTTGAGTGTGTTTAAAAACCTTGAAAATATTTAACGACAATCACCATTCTTGCTCCCCACCGTACATTTATCTAAATATTTTACGTAAGATATCGGACAAGTGGGTCTTGTAAATATACATACATATTTGATCTAATAAAAACTTGGCCCGAATGTCTTAGAAAATCACAATTACATTGACTTACTTTTTTAACATTTAGTGCACTTTCGATTGACCTTCGTTTATTTAGCTTGTCTCTCTTGAAATGCACTTAAATGCAAGTACATAAACATAAACCTGTGTCCTTTCCGACCACTTTTCCATGCTGAATGCCAGCCATTTGTATTTGCTAGTAAATCTAGCTCATTTAACGATATCCTTCGCTTGCTACGAGATATGCACTACATCCAAGTACATCTATATTTCAGTAGACTGAAATTGATTTCGACCCTAAATACCGTGAGTGGGACGACCTCATTACATTCAACAGCGTTCGGTAAATATGTACACTCTTAGAAAAAAAAAATAAAAATAATAATAATAAAAAATTTGTATCGTGCAGCTGCTACTGCTTTTACTCCCAGTGTGCTCTGTTCATCCGCTCACCGCTCATCCTTCGCCTTTGCTATCGCATTGCAACATTTCGCATAAATGTCACGTTTTCCTACTCAAGTTGACATTTATCAGGCTTTAAAGCATTTTTATTGCGCTACGCCTTAGTAAGCAATATCTTATTTTGTTATTTTCTTTTTGTTGTTATTTTTGTTTTTGTTTTATTCTATACAGGCACTTCCCTTGCAATTTGATTGCATTGCACAGTGGTGAACGAGTTTGCTTAGTTATTCAGGGTTATTGCTTCTTTGCAAATATGTTTGTATGTATGGGTGTAACTCTACTGTACATAAATGCCTACTTATGTGTAGGCGTGTGTCAGTGTGCTTCTTGTGTCAAATTCGAAAGCATCATCTTGTACATTGTGTAGCACGCTGTCACACAGCGCAACATTATCCATCTCATCGTAGTCGTCGTCATCATCAGTAGCACAAGCAGCAGCAGCGTCAGCGTACCCAGTGACAGCGGCGACATCAACAGCTGCTTTTGTCATCAATTTCGCATGCGACACAGCCTTCTGCTGGTTGTGCATAGAACACTGCAGCACCATGAATCTGTCACACCTTTCGACGAGTATCCTTTCTCCTCGCTTGAACAGTAGAGCAGACACACGGCTTGGTTTATTTTTGAATTTGCCAGTTTAAGTTTTGTGTCACGTTCTGGCAAATGCATTTCTCTTTGAGAATCGCCATACTAAAGGAGCACGTATACATATGAATATTAGGGTGCAGCACTCTCCATACAAAAAAAAAAATGGTACCATCGGAATTGAACTTTTTTTTTTGCTCTAAGACTTCCGCCGAAATATTTCGGAGAAATATTTGAGCTGGCCCATTTGAAAATATGTACCTCCAAAAATTGAGTTGTTTTTATTAACAAATAATTGTTTTTTTTTTAATGAAATATTATTAAAAAAATTACATCAGATCATAGAAGCGCTGAAGCTTAAAAAGTCCCCATACCAATTTTTTCCAATTTTATCAACGGAATCAATATAACGAGATTTTCGGAGGTATGTATGTATTTTCAAAATTATTCAAGCTTACGTCAATCTTTATATTTTTTCGAAATATTTTGGCGGAGGTCTTAAATGGGTGAACATTTCTCAACTGGACCTCGGATTTCAGTCAAATTCGAATTTTTGCGTGAAAATTTGTGGGTAGAGAGGTTTATAGATGTGAAAGGGATTCTGGAATTTTTTTGAAAAATTTTATTTTTTTAAGTTTTTATAAGCAAATTTATTTTTAAGCAATCTTTTTTTAAAAATTGTTTTTTGTAAGCGTAGTGATATTAGCGCTTTAAGAAAATATATATTTATAGTTTAAAAAAAAAATTTTATTTATTTCAAACTTTATAAATGTTTAAGTTGCATTAAAAATATGTTCCCAATGAGTTGTTTTTTCATTTCGTTTATAGATAACTGCATTTTTTGAAGAAAATATTTGTAAAAAAAAAAAAATTTTTAGATCTTTCCTGTTTTTGACTTCCAGCAACATTTGTCACATTCCGTGTGCAACATTTATGGAGACAAATAAAAGACAAAAAAAAAACTAAAAATTTGCGCAACCGATTTATTTTAAAGCATACCTCCCATATAAACCTAACCTCAAAAAAATATTTATATAATACATTTTACGATTACGGTTGAAAGTCTGCTACTATTTCTGGTGACGCATCCTAATATACATATGCATGTATATGCATACGTACATATTTATATACGAGTATGCAAGCCAGCATTATTGAAAGTTTTTATGCATGTACTTATGCAAGTACTTGTCACTTTTCTAAAAATTTATGACATTTCTGAAGTTTTATTTATTTTTATTTATTTACTTGAAATCAGCACGATGCTTACATTTGTATGCACTCGGATTTTTCAATATTTTCACCATTTTTTATTTTTCTTGATTTTCTTGCTTGCGGCCACTCTACTGCACCCATCTTTTCACTTTGCTTGCTTTTTTTTTCCACCGCCTGGCATTGTGTTGGCCATTGTGTCTATGCAAAATCGATTTCGATGCCTATCAACAAATCAGTGAACCAAGCTGTAAAGCCTTTACATAGATCGCATCGGTCCGTTTGTCATAATGTTTGTCATAATTCGCGTAGTAAAGAATGTGATTTTTCTTGAACTTTTCTGATTTATCTGCAATCTGAAATCAGTGTTGTCGTTAGGACGGACTTGAATGCACCAGCGTGCTTCGACGAGCATACGTACATATATACATATTTATAAGTAGGTTTGTGTTATCATGTTCCCTTATAAGGCTTTGTGACAAGAAAGCTTTTACTTACAAACATACATACATATGTACGTACATTAGTGTGCGTTGAGTAAAAGAATTTTCAAAGAAAAAACAAAATGAAGATAATCTGTTCTATGAAAGAAGCAAAATAGCGTCACAAAACACTCGAGCCAGCTGACGCACGCCCATAACATCATCAGCGGTATGCACACACACACACACACACAACACACAAGCATACACAAATGAGCACAAACTCGTATGAATACATATATTCACCACGCGATAAAAAGGTGCGATAAAGCAGCTACGTGTCAGTGCTTGAGATTTTCTCAAAATGATTTATATGCGTTTTGTGTGGACGCTTTTCAAGTTTTTCTAGCATTTTTATTTTTCTATGTCCAATGGTTGCTTGCTGAAATTAGGGTGCGCGCTGTGGAAGGAGTATGCAGATTGAGGCTTCATTACGATTGAATGGGTAGCAAATAACGAGGTCAGGTAGTCTCATCTATTGTGCAGAGTCTTGTCAATATGTCACGTAGTTCACTATACCTATAAATGTTCAACCATACATGTGTATGTACGTACATTAGGGTAGTCCAAAACAAACAAAGTCGGAATTTTATTGCTCTCACCTCCTAGGATTGTTCCATATCGAAAAAATATACCCCTATACATTATTTTGAGATCGCTCAAAGCGCTCAAAGTTTTCCATGTATTTTATATGAGAAAACCGCAACTTTTCGTAGAAATGGTATTGAATTCCTGAAAATCAAAATTTTTCGATCGAAAAACTCTGGTTATCTTCAGGAGGAGCAATACCCATTTTTTAAATACTATAGATCGCCTTGAGTCGATTGTATAAAAAAGATTTCGAGTAATCTCAATGCCCTAGAGCTCCTCGGGGCTATTGAAAATTTGAGAGCTAATACTTGAACCTTAGCCTCAAAACTCTGGACACCTAATAAGGTAGTATTGAGGTCGTCATCTTCCAGGCAACTGAGACATATCGGATCAGGTAATATTTTCAGCCTTACTGCATGAATACCGTTTGGACAGTAACGTGTTAAAACCTCCACCATGAGTGGGAGCTGTGGCTACTCGCGGCAAGAAGGAACTTGCAATCTCGCATGTCCTGGTTTTCGCCCAGTGCTCTCTGAGCTGACATAAGGCTCATCTATCCAACAGTGTACCACAAGTGATCAATGGCACCCCTAGCCGTTCTCTATCTGGCGCTAACGTTCCAAGAGTACCTTTCCTTGCCAATTCGTCAGCCACACAGTTCCTCGCTAATGGCACTGTGACCCCGAACCCATATGAGCCTAATACAGAAGTATTCCTACGCGACTGAGAGAGAGAGAGAAGAGATTCCTTAATCAAGTTAGAGTGCACCTCCTACGCACTTAAGGCCCTGATAGCCGCTTGTCAATCAAAATAAATGTTCACCTTTCTGACTGTCATCGCACTCCTTAGCAGTGACTCCGCAGTCTCCTTGATAGTAACCAACTCCACCTGAACTTAGTACTGATGGAAAGCTGTCGACAGAAGACCCCTCCGCCAACCCTAACGTCCAATTTCGATCCACCCGTGAAGAAGTTCACTGCTCCCTCTCTCCAAAAGTTCCGCCCGGCCAACCCTTTTTGGGGGAAAGTGGGCAAAGAAGAAGCTCCATTTCGGTGGCGCAGAAATCCGTGCAATTTGGGATGAAATCGAAGCCCCCTAGAACTCCAGAGTATCCAGTGCTTAAGTCGGTCAACCAATCGGTTTCTCTGAGTCGAATACCTCGCGCCGCGGCAATTCCGCATGCCACGTCAACAGGCATAAGATAAGGTTTAAGTCAACCTCTCCATCAGCCATATCAACCCCGTCTGCAATAGAGAGGACTAGCCTGAAAGTTCAACGGCCTTTAGCAAACGAGTTTGATTACTCGACTATATAAACCCACGCCAAAGGCATCTGCCTGATTTTCAGAGTCGTTGTGGATCTAAGGCTTTAAGTCGTCTGAGCTTTCGTTTTGCATTTAGATTAATCCCTGTAAGGCGAACATTTAAGTTTGCGGTTTTTTTTTGTTTCTGCTTTTTAGCTTTAGCACCACGTAGAGTTTAATACCAAGATACTCTTTTGGAATCTAACTTGTTACAAAAAATCTTTCCCGCCCTTCTATGCTTTACGTCTACTGATCAACAGTAAACCTGTCTTTACTTCCGCCAGCTCGAGATCCTCCAGAACTTCAGCCGGTCGTCAAATACTATATTATAATCCACAAAACTGGATCTAATTGCAATCCTTGATCATACAGCAGCAGAAATAACCGACAATGGTTATGAAAAGTTACTAAGAAATTTTAAAATTCCTGGAGTGTTTCGATTATTTTTTTTCACATTACCGAAGTTTGTCCTTTTATATACATACACACACATACATGCCCATTTATAAATAAGCTGCCATTCTAATGACAGCACGGTTCAGTATGCAACTGTCACATGTGTCAAGTGACTCTTTCCAAATCGATAAAAGAAATGTGACATAACATACAGGACACGCCAAACTTCCAATAAACCAACAAAAATGCATAAAACGACTTGCACATAAAAATCGGATAAACAATCCGAAGAACATGTGTATGTGAGTGTATGCATAAATATAAGTTATGCGACTAAACGAGTATCCAACCTCAGGAAATAAATATACTACATAGAAAAAAAAAAAACATCCGCTTTACAGTTATTCTCCACAATGGCATGGCATAGAACATGGCACGACATGAACATATGAACACGCTGCTGATAACGAACCTCAACGATACGAGTAGTACTCTACTATGTAATACAGCTGCTGCCAAACTAGCGACACTGAAGAAGTCTGCTACGTTTCAGGTTGCTCTTGGGGGGATTGTCAAATGTTGTGACAACAAACAAGACTCGAATTATTTGTTTCTACGCAAAGGCACATGTACATATGTATGCATTCATATTTCCTTCTGTGCGTGCATATGTTACAGCATATTTGGCTAAATGGCAGTACGCCAACTCAGAACCCACTTTGAACATAAACCTGGTTTGGTTTGGTTTGGTCATCAATGCCGACGACAACGACAACGACAACGACAAGTGCGCGTATGCGCATGCGCCCGCGTTTAACAGTAAAAAGGAAGTTTGCTGCATAAATCATAGCCAACTTTTCCGAGGGGAAACAAATGCAACTTATACACTACAAATGAGTGGTTGGGGAGCGGAAAATGTGGACTGCAACTAATATACCTATGCATGTATGTATGTATGTATGTAGCGCTTATGTGTACACCTAACTTCATATATGGCCATTTAACAAACAAACAGACGCAACGAGCGAGCACAAAGCTGTTGGCGGCTGAATTTGTTCATTTGTGCGCTGCTGCATTGCTTTTGTTTATTCGTGGCGTCTTTTTGCGCAGTTGCCTTGACCATGCGCGACATTTGCAATAATTTGTAGCGCGTGCGTGCACGCATTACGATGGTCAAGAATTTTCTGCTCTGTGGTTAGCCAGCTTTGCAGTGGAGACATTTTTTTTTTGTTTTGTAGTGTTTCTTCATCAATGCTGGCTTTTGCTGTTTCTGGATTGAGGAAATGCAAGAAAATGTGTTGTGCACAAATTGCTTGTAAGCACGAACAAGAATTTGCAACTAAAAATAAATGCATGATTGCGATAGGAAATTGTAGAAGCTTGCTAGCGGAGCTGTAAGAAATTAATTAACGAACGGATTTTGAGAGAATTGAGAACAACTGGTATTTGGTTTTACAAATATAAAAAGCAATTGTCTCAAGAATGAAACCAAAATTAAGGTAAAACCATATATATGTATTTATTTCGCAATAGAAAAAATATAACCAAGTAATTATTTTGGTCACTTAAAAACTGGTAAAAAAATTTTGATAATTAAAAACTGAACATATGGAAATTGTGGGCTATTTAAAACAGAAAATACCATTTTGTGTTCCCGAAAAATATTTATTTTGGGTTATTAAAAAAAGCAAAGTGTAAAATTGTTGGCCATTTAAAAAGTGAACATAAATTGTAAGCCATTAAAAATCGGACATACAATTTTGGTTATTTCAAAACTGAACATGCATTTTTAGTAATTTTAAGACTGGATATATAAATTGTAGACTATTTATAAAGTTGACAATAATGTTTGGTTATCAAAACCTGGACATTTATTTTGAGCTATTTAAGAGGCGAGTGTAAAATTTTTCGCCCTTTAAAAAGTGAATATAAATTGTAGGCTATTTAAAGATTGGACATAAATTTTTTTTTGTCAAAATCTGGACATTTATTAAAAAAAAGTTAATAAGTGTAAAATTGTTGGCCATTTTAAAAGATTGGCATACAATTTTAGTTATTTAAAAACTGGATATACTTTCTTGGTAATACTAAAACTTTACATAACTTAAAAGTTACATAAATTGTCGGCTATTTGAAAACTGCTTGTCAAAATCTGGACATCTATTTTTGGTTATTTAAAAACTGAGTGAAAAATTTTTACCCATTCAAAAACTATACGGAAATTACTGGCCATTAAAAAAGTGGACATAAGTTTTTGCCAATTCTAAAACTGGACATACAATTTTGGTTATTGCAAATTGAACTAACACCTTTTAAAATTAAATATAATTTTTTAGCCATTTTAAAACTGGATGAAATTTTTTGGAAATTAATAGTGAGATCGAGGATTGTAGGGAAATTACGACCGTTTTTGGCATCACTCTCAACGTTACTCTTTACTGGGTTCCCGAATATGTCAATATCGAAACAAACGAGCCAGCTGATGATATGATAAAGTAGGGCTCTGAGATGCAAATAAAATGCGCGGACATTTCTATGCAAGCAGGTTTAATGACTTATGAACTAAACGAGGTGCTTGTAGAACCACAAGGTGAATAAGGCCGCGTGTGATAGAGATATGGAAAGTGGAACTCTTGGACTGACCAGGTTAATGTCTTGATTAAGAGAAAGCGCCTCCTCCTGGCATTCACTAACAGTGGCCACTCACAATTGACCACTATGTATGCCTTTGAGTGGCGGCTCTGGCTTTGATAAGTAAAAAGTCTTTCGTAAGACAGATGAAAGGCAGATGGCAAGATACTTCGAAATACTCTCATTCACCACTAGTGGTGAAAAGTTATTTTAAGAGAGAGCAGTTGTATATATTTTAGCACGTATCGATCCAACAGTCACATTGGCCTAGAGAGCTGCGCTTTTTTTAAAGAAGATTTCTTTTAATTTTTAGATTCCATTTTTTTCCATACGAACACAGATACAGATATACATATTTTTAATTTCATTTAATTTTTGAATCTGATTTTATGTATTTCTTTCTTTTTTCATTTAATTTTTAGGAACTTTTTTATTTTGTTCTTTTTTGAATTCTTTCTTTTTTAGTTAAATTTTCGTTAAATTTTTAGATTTTATTGCTTGTAAAAGAGATATACTTCGTAATTTCATGTAATTTTTAGAAAATTGTTTTAATAATTTCTTATTTCATTTAATTTTGAGGATCATATTTTATTTTTGGTCTTTTTTTAATTATCGTTTTCTTTTGGAATTTTATTCTCTCGTTTCAAAAATAAAAATATTTTAGTATTATTATTTTTTTTAAGTACTGTTTTTTGGTATTCATCTTTTCATTTTCTAATTTAATTCTGAAATTTTATTGTTATAAAAAGAAAAAAATAATAATTGTTTTGAATTTCATTTAATTTTTATTTTATTTGTTTTCGCTTTGTTTGCTAATTTAATTTTTAGATTTTGTTGTTATAAAAAGAAAAAACATATTTTTTTGAAATGCATTTAATTTTTAAAAATATTTCCATTTATTTTTGCTTTTTATATTTGTCCCTTTTTAAGTACTATTATTTAATTGAATTTTTTTCAATAATTGCATTTAATTATTAAAAATAGTTTTATTTGTTTGTGCTTTATTTGCTAATTTACTTTTTTTTAGATTTTATTGTTATAAAAAGAATAAAGATATTTTTTGGAAACTCATTTAATTTTCAAAAATATTTCTGTTTATTTTTGTCTTTTATTTTTGTCACTTTTTAAATTTAATTCTTTTTTTTTATTAGTTTGTATTGTTTAGAAATGAAATAAACCTATATATATTTTTTAAATTTAATTTAAATTTTTAAAAAAATTTTGCTTAAAGATGAACAGCATATCGCTAAGATCTCCTCGTTAGCAAATCTTTCAAATGGTTTTTCGAAAGACAGTAAATAGCTCTCAAGTTGCCATAATTGACAATTGTCTTACGAAAGACTTTTGTTTTTCAAGAGACTGTGTTAAATTGAAAGACAGTTGCCAGAATTGCCCTGTTGCAAGTTGAGGCAACCACCATAACCTAACCTCACATAAGTTGTGTATTGCTCAGAACACTCTTTTACCTATAAACTAAAGGAAGTCGGTGTCAAATTCTTTAAATAAAATGTACAGATTTCTAAAATTTTTAAATATTGTAGCACAAAAAAAAATTAGTCCTGCTCTGGCGGAATCCAAAAAGGTAAGCGGATTAGAAATATCTTACAAGTCTTAAATTTTACTGAAAATACGAAAAATATTTATTCTGTGCTCAAAGTGAACACTCAGCAACTAAATTACGCTATAAATCGTAAAAATGTAATACTGGTCAAAACAAATTATTTTCTTTGCATTAAACAGAGCTGTTGTGATTTCGAAATTTCTTCAAGAACATGCAGCATACCTAACATACATAAATAAGCAATTTGCTATTGGCATCTCAGTGCGCAAAGGCCATTGCCATAGTGTTGACTTGCAATTGACCAAGACTAGGCATTGCTTGCAGCTCATAAATTACACCAAGGCGCATAAATAATTTTCCAAATATTTACCACCGTTCGAGACTTAACTGGGAAATTACTATAACGCAAAAACACACACACACACACACACATACAAATCCACAAGCAAAATGCACTTACGATTAGCGGTGCATAATTCTTTGCACAAAGTTGAAAGGTGTTGTGTGCAAAAAGCGAACTGCCAAATTGATTTGTGGCCAACAGTTAAGCCACACTTCAAAGCCCGGCGTAAACGAATAAGAAGAAGAAGAAGAAGAAGAAATATTAAAATATCGCATACATCGAATAGATTTATAAACTAGCGACTGCAAAGCGTCATCTTGTAAGTATGTATGTAGGTAAATGCCAAAGCTGGCGTGTAGTAGTTAACTAAGTAAATCACAAAGAGTCGTTCACAGGCTTGGGTAAATTTGTTTTTGTACCTCCGTAGCTGGTACGCGCCCATATTGTCATTCCTCCGTCCATCCGCCCGTCCCACTATATATGTACATATATGTATGTATGCATGTATCTATCTGGTAGCTCCAGCTCGGCTTTGCTCGCTTGTTACTCGTCATGCAAGAAGATTAATTATGGTCGACAAAATGCGTTCAAAGTCATATTAATTGAAGGTAAACACACACACACACACACACACACACACACATGCAGATGTATTATGCATTTATGCATGTGCATGTGTACCTACCATGCGCGTGTAATCAGTTATACAAATGTAGAAACGCTTATGTAAAACAAATTAGAGCCAAGTGCTAGTTGTAGTGTTTAGGCGCGCATATGTCTGCAACGCCTCGTGTGTACCTTTTTTGGTTTTACCTCATTTGTGCAGAATTCAAACGACAACAAATTACAAAATCCCGCAATGCGCTGCTGGCGTGTTTAGACTTTTTGTCGCGCACGTCACCGCCTTGCCTCCTAGCCGTCTTCAATTCTTCTGCTACAATGCTTGACTTCGCCGATTCAAGTGATTTTTTCCCCCCGCTACGTTGAAGATTTTTGTGCACTAAAATGGCAAAGATTTTCTGAAGTGCGTGCGTTTTTTTTTTTTTTGGCCAAATCAGCCTTGTTGTTTCGTTGTACGATTATTTAGGTGTGTTTGTAACAATTTTTCTGGCTAACAAGCATTTGATTAGTGTTTGACTGTGTGTGAGTGTGTGAGTGTGAGTGTGCGTGTATGTCAGACATGTCACTTGCGCGCCGAAGGTTATTACATGACAAATTAATTGCCAACTAGGTACCAGGCTTGTCGGCTAGCTTGTTGCCTGACTGGCTGGCTAGCTGTTGGTGTTTAAATAATTAAGTGTGCGCAGATTTATAGCTCAATGGGTCTAAGGAGAAAATTGGAACTACAAGTTAGAGTGAGCAAATTTATAACGTAGTCAATGCGACCCCAATTTAGCATTTAAAGAATCAATTATTTGTAACTCATTTTTAGTTGTCACCTTGATCTTGTCATGCAGATGGTGGGATCTACAGTTAAATCCCTCGTGTGAAGCTTGAAATTAGTTAGTCGGACCACGAATTGAATTTGTATCATCCAAATAGTAATACCTAGCTGCAGCTATAGGCCTACGACAGCAGTCCCCTCGAAAACAAGACGAAGGATCCCCTGGCAATTCAAGAAGAAGAGTCTTCGCGTATGAGGATACGCGCCAGCGTTTGCAGTTACAATTGTGAAGTAGTGTCAATCTCGGATCCAGCCTTTGCATCAGCTAATGAAAGGATGTTCCATTTTGCAAATGTTCGCCTAGAATGAATTTGATTCTTTCTTATAATTCTTTAGTTTGACATTCGTATTATAATATTTCCTTAAATTGCATATAAACGTTGAAACTGGTGGCAATCCTCTTCAAAAAAAAAATGGAAACCCATTTTGAAAATATTTTCGAAATAAATCTATCTTAAACATTTTTGTTTGACTTGACGTCTTTTTGTTATGTTTTATTTACCTTTTTGCTTTAATTTAAACAAAAGGCAAAAATAACCTAGATATTAATCAAGGTCATAAGTTATTTCTATGTTAATTTTTACACAAAGAAAGAGCAAAAATATATTCCCACGTAAACTTGCAAACCTTCCCATTTATAAGATTAGTAGGGTTTTATTTAAATTCCAATTAAATGTATTTTAAAGTCCTTAGCTTTCTCTTAACCTCTCTCGTTTGTACCTGCATTAAAATATTTTATTTAACCTGTTAAAAATATTTTTGAAATTAAGCTTTCCTAAACCTTTTTCGTTTGATACCCATATTAAAATGCTTCGTTTAATTTGTTATTTAAACAAACTGATTCCCACGTTTTAAGCAAATAGCAACACTCTTAAACCACATTTCCGCAATGTAGCTTTCTTGGCAATTTTTCCATTGAAACCCATATTAAAATATTACGTTCACTTTGTTGAATTGATTTAAAATTTCCAGCCAGGTGGCAACCATCCTAAAAATATTTTAGAAATAAAGTTTTTTTTAACCTCTCTCGTCTAAAATCTATGTATTCGTTCAGCCTACTAAGTAGTTTAATTTATCTAAACTTTCTAAAAATTTGGCAACCTTCTTGAAGTAAAGTGAAAAAAAAAGTGCTTATATTAGTGAAGTGTGGTGTATTTGAAAATATCTCTTACGTATTTTTAACTATGAGTTTTAATTATAGCAAACATTTTCTGTGCTTTTATATCTGTTTTTTTTTCAGTGGCAAAACATTGCAACTACTTTTTTTCCTCGAATGTTTGCAAAATTTCCGCCTTACTGACATATTTTGCACAGCCTCTCCTTGATACACATACTGGTATAAAATGTAATAAAAAATGAATAAAAACAAGAGCAACAGCTGAAACTGGTTTAATCGCCAATTAATTAACCATCAATCAATTACGTTGAAAAATGAGCGTAACTTGCTTCCCGTAAGCTCCATACGTAACAACTACAGCTGTGAAAACCAAAATAATGGCATAGAGGAGTTTTGAAAGTCACAAAGTTACATATTTAGATAGAGATAGATACATACGTATCTAAACATGTTGGAGGATCGTCATAATTTACAAATAAAAATATTTTTGAGGTTCTTGTGCTTATTTGGTGCAAAAAATGTGTAACGATATCCGTTGATGGTGAGTAGGTATTCCTACTAACTAACTAGTATCTTAAAATCCAGCTTGTGATGCTCTAACATTTGGCCGTATTATCGACTACGTGTGGTATATGACACCCGGTATATTTGTCATTTTTATACTACGAGAGCAAAGCAAGATCTTGGTTATCCTGCTAGATGGAAACATTTCCCCACTGGGATTTAACTTTAGGTGTTAATGTCTTGTATCAATCTGTCTTTATAAATATATAAATGGCGCACAATTTGGCTGATTCTTTTCTTTCAGTTCCTTTGAATCTTGGAGTTGGCCATTATTTACAGTAATACTGGCTTCCTGGCAGTCTATAAGCTTACATGGCTCCCGCTACTTCACTCATTTAAGATCGTCCTCCCTTCCACCCGTCTTTTTCTAAGTGTTCTCCTGCAAACGCATAATTGAAGGCCCTCGTCTACTTTTCTTCCCCAAACAACCTCCTCCTCTATTTACTATCCTTACAATTCCTTGATATTTTCTAAAGGGGTTTGGAGTGAGCGAGCCAACGAAGTGGATCTTATACCTTCTTTTTAAGGCAAAGTCCTCTCTGGACTTACATCTAGCCTAAGCTTGATTGTCTAGTTGTGAATATCTTTCAATGTCCCTCCAAGTATTACAATCATCGAGTCTCAACTTTCGTAGAAGCTTTTATGCGATATGCCTCAAGGAAATCTTTCTAATGCGGCTATTTTCACTTTTGAGAAGGTAGACTAATTTTTCGAAGACAGTTCGAATTTCCATGCACAGAAGCTCAAGAGAAGTTTTATGAACGAGTTTAGAATCAGCGTAAGAAAGGATTTCTAAAGCGTTTATTATCGTTTTTAGCGAAGAAAGTATTGAGATTTTGTCAGCCTAATTACACAGGCTTTTCCCATAACATTTTTTTTTGTGGGTTACATAAAATGTGATATAAACTTGTTGCAAATTAACGGTACTTTTTACTCAATATCTCGAAAACTAAAGGGGATATTTAAAAATAGATAATGCCATTTGTAAGACCTTGATTAACTTAGTATGGCTGCATTTTTAATACAATGTTTAATAAATTACCTTTAAATTTTAGTCAAGAACTCTCAAACTAAAGGAAATATCCAAAAACAGATAACAACAAACGAAAGATCCTTTTTTAAAACATATACCTGCGTCTACAATTAAAAATCAGTGAAACGGCGCTTACCACAATCTTTTATCCAGGCGACGATATGCATGCGCCTTAGGAGTGCATAAGTAAAATAATTGTAAATAAAAACTCAATTTAGCTGTAATTACAGAGCACTGATACAAAAATTTATTTCCTAAATACGCTCTAATATTTGTACATGGTACAATTGTGCAACTTTCCTTTTCGCAACTGTATTCACTTATCAGTTCGCAGCTTAAGTCTTTTGTTTAGTTTTAAGTGGACGACTTAATGCATTGTGCTGTGCTGTCTAAAAGCAATTAATTTTTAATTACAAACACTCACATACATGCAGATTAAGAAATGCTTTATATATTGGGATTGCAGAAATTTCATGGCAATTTTGAAATAATGATTGAAAATTAATTAAGGCGTAATAACGGAGTCAGTTATTTTTTATTGGCAGCACAATGGCGAATGTTACGTTGAAAAGCGAATAGTTAACAAGCAAAAAAAAAAGCAATAAAAATTGCCAATAATAAAAACATAATAAACACAATGTATTAAATTCGTTCGCAATGTATACAAGGAGTGGTTTGGAAATTGAAGTATATTGTGTGAAATTTTACTAAATAAGTACACACTTACGATGATGAAATTTTACCAAAGGCAAGATACATATTTGCGTTGTATAAATCTAGGTTATCAAAAATTAACAAACCGTTAATTGAATATGAAAACAGAAACCGTATTTTATGTTTCAATAAAAACCAGTTCAAAATAACTGAAAAAAAAAACCAACAAAAAAGTAAATATTGTACTTTATTCAAGGTAGTAGAAGCATACATTACTCATTTTCTTAATCTTTGTTGTGGGCAACCTTCTTACTTACAAATGTTGGTCCTTTGAAAGATATATGCTTTTTACGAGAAGCCTTATCATAGCAGGACTTCTCCTCAGCATTTGTCGCTACCTCTCTAGAGCAAGATATAATGTACATTTTGGCAACTAGTTTTTATCGTAATTATATTATTTAGGTTAGGTTAGCTTGGAAGAGTTTCTAGTGGATTCCCGACATAGATCAGCAGTGGTATCTAGTGCCACGATAAAAGAAGACATATGTACTATATTTTGAATCCTACTCGAGATAACTTGTTTGGCCTAATCATCTAGTCAAATTGTATTTCAACAGCTAGAAATCTAAATAAATAGCATTCAGCAAAATGTCAAGCAGTTGGCGTCTTCATCTCATGCTTTGCATGTTGCACAGTTTTCTTCTTCACCAGTCCTAGTTTAGTCGCGTTAAATGTCCCGTAAGTAAGCCAATTAATAAGGTGTAGTCCACCCTTCGTAGCGGTGAATAATGCGCAAGGTTAAGCAATG
>NW_016162375.1:7003-20817 GCF_001687245.7 Rhagoletis zephyria | reverse complement strand
TTGTCACACAAAGCGGAGGGACCTACAGTTTTACGCCGACTCCGAACGGCGATTGTATTTTTATGAGAAGCTGTTTTTCATGGCAGAAATACACTCGGAGGTTTGCCATTGCCTGCCGAGGGACGACCGCTGTTAAGAAAAGACCTTTTTTCTATATTTTTTGCGATGTTGCTTTGACCAGGGTTTAAACCCAGGCGTTGTGGAGTGGAAGCGCGCACTGCTTACCTCTACACCACAGCGGCCGACAAAAGGAACTTGGGCTGATGTAATTCCGCTTATGTAAGGTCGCTGAAATGGTGTCTAGAGTTTTTGAGGGACCGAACCCTACATCTCTTGTTTAAGCTGCATTTAGTCTGGCTGCATTGCAGTTCGCTTGATATCTATCGTAAAGGTCTCTAGGAAACTACTGGAAGTGGAGGGCAGCGCTCGTTGAAGAGAGGCTGAAAATACTGTGTCTTATATTTCGTCGTGAATAGTACCATATCGGTCTTGGTGGAATTTATCTTGAATCCACACTCCCTCGAGAATTGAGTTTAATGTAAGGTTCCAGAATAGGGGGAAGTGAACTTCTCGTTACATGCCTGGTTATAAGTTCCATCAGAGGCCGCTCCAGCCTCACTTGTGAAAATGACCCCACAAACGGCATCTGGAAGAATATTGTTAAAGGTACTGTCTATGTAAAGAAAGATACCCAAGGTAAATTCATTTTTCAATATGGGTATATACTTTAGTTATTTGAGAGGTAATATACGACTCTAAATGATCCGCTTATGTCAAAAGATATCCGATTAACTCATCCAACTAAGGATACGACCAAAACTCCAAAAGACATAAAACTGTAGTTCGGTCTTTTTGTGAAGAATGCATTTTTCGTTTTCCTTGCGAACTAAACCAAAAAGTGACGAAACAACTTTTCCCACTAAGCTGGAGATATGAAGGTAGATAGGCGTTCTTGATAATTCGCTTAAGAATTAATTTATTTCCAATTCGTGATTACGAAGACTTTTTTTGTCGAAAAATATTTGCACATATCTGTAATTTTTTTGAACGCAGACGACAACTTATCAATTATTTGAAATAAACACTTAAACTCAAACACTCAAAAATTATAAATGAATGATTAAAATACAAATTATTTCTGCAAGTATAGAATTACACAAATTAGTTGATAAATTGCGTATTGCTGTCAGTTCTTGCATAATGTTTTTTTTTTTTTTTTTACAAAGAACTCTATAGGAACACAGTACCCCACCAAGCCGACATACTTTTGGGGCTACAAGCCTAAGTTATGTAATCGACCGCCCGACAAGCAGCTAACTGACTGTTCGACTAACGCATTTTGACGGGCGTGTTGAAGGCACTACTCGCCCAGGTCACACAAATGCATAGAAGTACATACATAAATACTCGAACATACTACATACGCACATACCGAGTGTGTATTTAAAACCACCAAAGAACTTCCACGTGCCACGCAATATGCTGAGTAGATACTACTACTTGTGGCTGTCAGAAATCTTGCCAAAGCCCAAGTAGAGAATTATTTTGCGTAAAACTGGTAGTTGCGCAGCATGCGAAAGCTGTTGACGGCTAGCAGCTGCTAGCTCAGCGCCTTGGAATTTATTGTATAGAATGTATTTGCCTACTTAGTACCTACTATTGAACAGAAAAAGTACCAACAGCACTCAGAAAATATNGAGCTGTTGACTGCTAGCTCAGCGCCTCGGAATTTATTGTATAGAATGTATGTATTTAGTACCTACTATTGAACAGAAAAAGTACCAACAGCACTCAGAAAATATCGAACTGATGGGCGGTGAGCAATGCTGAAATATGAGCACCAACTGGCAGTACGCAAACCAAATGTTGGCTTATGCGGGCATTTGTTAATAGAAATTTATTTGCAAACATAACTACATAAGTACGTGTGTATGTAAATAAGTGCGGTTGGTTTAAACTTAGCAATTATTAAGCATTCATTCAGTTCTACTATTTCGCTTGTCGGCACTTAGCAAACAAACTCGAAAAGCTGCAACACAGCGAGCGATCAATTCGCGAACTTCTGAACCAAGTTTTTTTTTTCTTTTCTTTCGCCATGTTTTTTGCTATTATTGTTGCTGTTTGCAACTGAAAGCCGAAAAATTGCCACCATTGTTGCACAGTAGTGGCGTGGCAATATGTTTTGTGTTGCTGACTGCATTATTACCATATTTACTGCGCACATATTTGTTGCTTTTGTTTTTTTTTCTTTAGGGGCACAACCCACAATTAACGCCTGCGCGCACACAGCTTGCGTGTCTGACAGCGCAATTTTTCGCGTTTTTGTGGCTAAATTTTCAATTTTTCTTGAGCATTTTTCATCCATGGTTCATTTTTACCTAAATTACTTATTCATATTTGTGCTCATAATTTTACATATATGTATGTATATACGATTTTTTTTCTTTAACTAAATTTTGCTTTTTTTTTGCTGCATATTTATTTATTTTGCATTTCTGATTGGTTTCAATTACCAACAAATATGACAAGCTTTAGCCGCAACAATGTAGTGCATTTCGTACTTATGTATGTATGTATGTATTTAGTTATGCATATGTGTTAGTGTAAAATTTTTCTTTTATTTTAAGCCAAGAGTGCCGCCGCCTTTGACCGAAGGCGTATAAGTGCCAGCTTATTGGGTACCCCAGAAGTTTCAGTGCAATTTCACTATGAGACTTTGAGATAAGCGATTCGCTGCTGAAGTGGACTCCGTGTCTCCGAGAAAAATATAAAGGGCTTTGCTTGGCACCACAAAAACCTTTTCTTCAGTTATCGTAGGCAGAAAATCGGAGAATAATTCATCCGTCGAAGGTTGGGCTAACGTCCTCGAAATCAAAAAGTGTGTAGCTAAGTGGCCGCTTTTGTTAAGCAGACGGTATTGCAGAAAAAGGTGTACCCACCGCAGCAAAAAATGTGCGCCCAAAGAAATCCAAGGAAAGCTCAACGTCGAAAAGCTGCAGTTGCCACAGATGGCCAATGCATTTGCTACTCGACTCTCACACCTGCTCTCAGAGAGAACTCTGCAACAAAACGACATATGCGAACAGAGGGAACTACATCTCGCGGTTATTAAGTACCGCCGCCGAAGAAGTAGTCGGATTTCAGCGAGCCTGAAAAAAACAACTAGTACGATGAGGAATGTCAAGCAGTTGAGCTGCGCGAGCCATGTGGGATCGTTCTACTGAACTGAAGAGCGGAGCGAGGAGTATTTGCAGCAATAAGAAGACAGAGGCGGAAATATGTGAGTGCGAAGAGCTCGAANAGCAAAAGCTGCCCAACAAAAACCTTTTCTTCAGTTATCGAAGGCAGAAAATCGGAGAATAATTCATCCGTCGAAGGTTGGGCTAACGTCCTCGAAATCAAAAAGTGTGTAGCTAAGTGACCGATTTTGTTAAGCAGACGGTATTGCAGAAAAAGGTGTACCCGCCGCAGCAAAAAATGTGCGCCCAAAGAAATTCAAGGAAAGCTCAACGTCGAAAAGCTGCAGTTGCCACAGATGGCCAATGCATTTGCTACTCGACTCTCACACCTGCTCTCAGAGAGAACTCTGCAACAAAACGACATATGCGAACAGAGGGAACTACATCTCGCGGACATTAAGTACCGCCGCCGAAGAAGTAGTCGGATTTCAGCGAGCCTGAAAAAAACAACTAGTACGATGAGGAATGTCAAGCAGTTGAGCTGCGCGAGCCATGTGGGATCGTTCTACTGAACTGAAGAGCGGAGCGAGGAGTATTTGCAGCAATAAGAAGACAGAGGCGGAAATATGTGAGTGCGAAGAGCTCGAAGAACTGGCCGAAAGGAAATGCGCACGAACATTTTACCAGAGAGTTAGGCGACTTACGGAAGGTTTGAGTGTGCTCTGGCCAATCTACAAGAAAGGTGACCCCACCATACGCGCTAACTACCGCGGGATCAGCCCTCTAAGCATAGGGTCTATCGAGCGTATTTTGTGAAAGACTTAGGCCCATCGTCAACAAACTTTTTGGGCCTTATCAATGTGGCTTTATACCTGGTATCCATAATACATCAAATCCTGTAAAATACCCGTGATAAAAGAATCGACACTCACCACCCTTTTGCCGATTTCAAAGCCGTTTTCGACAGCACTAAAAAGAGTTGCGTATACGCTGCGAAGTCTGAATTTGGCATCCCTGCCGAACTGATACGGCTGTGTAAAATGACGTTGAGCAATACCACCAGCTCCGTCAGGATTGGGAAAGACCTCTCTGAGCCGTTCTGAACTGAAATCTGTTCTGCCTTTTCCAAGTTGGATAAGAAAGCAAAGCGATTGGGTCTGGTGGTCACCGAGGTCAGCACATTCGCGCCTTGGAACCAACGTCCGGGTTGACAGTTATAATGTCGAGAAAGTAGAGAATAACACTCAGCATGCCTGTGCTGGGGTAAGTGCGGAGGTATGGACAATGAAACATCTAAATCAGCGAAAGCCACACAAATGAATAAATATGTATGTATCAAATAGTTCTGATGAATAAAAATAAAATATTGTAAATTTGAAAATTCATTATGTATCTATNAATGTCGAGAAAGTAGAGAATTTCGTTTACTTGGGAACCAGAATTAACACCGAAAATAATGTCAGCATCGATATCCAACGAAGAATCACTCTTGCCAACAACTGTGTACGAAATTGTGAAGTAAAGTCCTCTCTCGACGTACGAAAATAACACTCAGCATGCCTGTGCTGGGGTAGGTGCGGAGGTATGGACAATGAAACATCTAAATCAGCGAAAGCCACACAAATGAATAAATATGTATGTATCAAATAGTTCTGATGAATAAAAATAAAATATTGTAAATTTGAAAATTCATTATGTATCTATCTATACATATAATAAAATTGTAACAGGTCGATGTCTGTACATTATAGATATTAAAGAAAAATTAATGTGGGGGGTCTTTNTAAATCAGCGAAAGCCACACAAATGAATAAATATGTATGTATCAAATAGTTCTGATGAATAAAAATAAAATATTGTAAATTTGAAAATTCATTATGTATCTATTCATAAATAAAATTCTAATTTTTCCTTGAAAAAATAGAATATCTAATTTTCGAAATTTCTGAATATTTATAACTTTCC
Source organism: Rhagoletis zephyria (assembly GCF_001687245.7). Classification (NCBI taxonomy): domain Eukaryota; kingdom Metazoa; phylum Arthropoda; class Insecta; order Diptera; family Tephritidae; genus Rhagoletis; species Rhagoletis zephyria. Next base: position 15,673 of record NW_016162375.1, on the reverse strand, counting down.
TCAATTTATGTTTAGGAAACTATTCAAATAACACTTAGCGATTTTAGTACTAAGCGATTTTCATATTCGAAACTGAAAGATCAGATTTCCTAAAATCACATAAACTACCATAGAATTTATAAAAAAGAAAGGGTCAGTGACCAATTGCACGATCAAAAGCACATTTGAAATCATTGTTTTCTATCAATCTCGTTGAAATAAAAAAGTTAATATAAATCATTGGATATCTTTACATGAGAAAAGATTGACCATTATGTGTACAAAAAAAAAATATTAAAAAAAGCGAAAAAATTACAAACGAACATTCAAATGAAATTAAATATGTGTGCGAGCACAGCTGGTGGTAATGATGGTGTTCAAAACCCGGATATGACCATTGAGTTCATTAACATATTATCAGCGAAAAAGTGTTTGATGTAAACAAACGCAACTAAATATATACACGTTTGTATGTAGGTATGTATGTAGCCACACATGACAACAGCAAGACAACAGTCGTATGTAAAATACGAAAAGCAATGGTGCGAAATTAGAAAAAAAATTTGCATTTCACGCTTGAATTGCAAACAAAAACATGGAGAAAAACATGCGAACCCCAACTGCCTAAGCAAAAGTGAGCACATCGAATGAGTCGAGCTGCGCATAAGTTCTGCCACAAACGGCGACGCATTATTCGAATGTAGTAGAGTCATTGAGTCATGCCAACAAACATTTTTGCAAAATGATTAATGTTGGCGCGTCGGAGGCGCCCATTTGTGCCATCCATTCAATCGATCCACACCGCTGCGAGCTAGCGTTGAGAAATCATTGCAATCCAGGCAATTCATTTGATTTGAAAATCAGATTGAAATTCTAAACTCTGCATCACAACGCTGGAAGATGGAGCTTTAAACCAAACTGCCGCACCCCACTGCGTGCGTGGGCTAAATACGTCGTTTGAATATTTGAAAATGCGTATCTACATATACGCGTTTGTTGGCTCTACTGAACTGTATTAGTATCCAAAAAGAGTAGCCTTTGTTATGTACATACATACATATGTGATGTTTCCTATGGAACATCAGCTACGCTTGTACTTGTACTCAGTTCCATCCTGCTGACATGAACAAATGATGTCCAACTGTTACTGATGATGTGTTGATTAAGTTCTGACTGTTTTATATGTACAACATCAACAGCAAAACAAAGATAGCACAAACACGCTTTTGCTGGACTGGACAATAAAAGAGCGCAAAATTTACCATCAAAGTTCCAGCCGCACAACATCCATATAAAACGTTTTTGTTGTAGAACACGAAATTCGCTGAATGCTTATAAGCATAGACGTCTCAATGTGATCAAAGTGTTCAAAGCGTATCAAAATGCCTCTGCAGCATATAGTACGTACCCACTTACATACATGCCTGGCACGCTTTCGCTCCATGCTGCAACATGCGGTTCTAATGGCTGTGGCAATGTGCTTTTCAGGAAGTAATTAGGCCATCGATTGTTTACGAGCATAGTAAATATGTTGTGCGTTTGGTGAGCGCTGCTTAGAAATTTTACATAAACACGAAAGTGAATGTTATAATGGCTTTTGAAGTGGGCTCATTTATTGTAATGAATAATGGTACGCAATTAGTCCATTTAACCCGTGGAAATAAATCAAATATTGTTTTTTTTTTACGGCTTTGTGTCTATTATCTACTCGTATAAAGCAGTCATAATTAAGTTCCTTACGTTAACATAGGTATATGCATATTTACGTACGTATGTATATGTATGTAGTATGAAGGGAAAAGCTTGTGCTTTTTTTTGTATAAGGTTTAAAAAAAAAAAAACAAAACCCACTTTACAAAATTAAAATGAAATATCGATTCCATTATACATACATATAACGATAAATCGGTGTGTGGGCTGTACCCTCACATTACTGCTGGGACTTTTTGTTTAAGTTTTAGAACAACGTTTTTTTTGCTTTAGAAAAAAGGGGATTTTTTAAAACTTAAATGTTAAATACTTTTTATGAAGGTGATACGTTTTTATGAAATCGTACATTCGTATTGGAAGATATTGTCAGTAATCTGCGCAATCGTGACGCAGCAAATGCGATGAAGCACAAATGGCAAAGAACATCAAATTCTAAGCAGTTAAGCGTTTGCGAGCACTAACTAACAGACAGCAAATGCTGTTGAACTAAGCGATCTACACCAACTACCGTGGGTCTAGGTATGTCTTTCCTTCTTGATTGTCGCTGTAATCACCTAAGCGGTTTTGTACGAGTCAAACATAGCACGCCAGTACCAACTGACGTCAATTGAGAATGCCAAGCGAAGCCAAGTCCTTCTCCGGCTGGTCCTTTTGTTGAATACTTTCAGAGCTGGATCGGTTCTGTGCATCGTAAGAAATGACTAAGCCAGCGTAGGCGCCGCACTATGCCTATATCGTTTTAAAGCCCGTACCGCTCTTCGTTACATCGTCTGCTATCGCCATTGGCAACGCGCAAAGTCCCATAAATCCTTTGCAGAATATTTCTGTATGCTAAGCTATGAACCGATTAAAGCGAATTACCAATCTCCTTTCGCCTAACTGTGGCCCAGCATACGGAAGACCCAAGCTCGATTAGTCACCCTAAAAATTTTCCGCTTACTAAGCCAACACACTAACAGTTTTTATCTACAGAAGCCAGTATGGATAACTAAGAGTATTATAGGCAATTGCTGTTTTGCGTGACGAATATTAGAGCTTCCAATCGCACTACCAGATGCCAATATCGAGCAATCGCAGCTAAGGAGATTAGTGAAACTCCCTCTGGCGGCTTAGGAAGTTTGGAGTGAGCACCACGCTTTGGGATCGACTGTAAAATTATTCTTGGTTTCGAAGCTTTATTCCGATAAAGTGCTGGTGACTTTCAACAATTGAGGAAATTCTCAGTTGGTTCACAGTTTTAGCTCCTGTGGAATGTCTCGATAATCTATCTATGGTAGCTGCGTGGACACACGGTGTCAAGGGCATTTGAAAAGTGCAAGCCTACTAAATATGGATAGTTTTCTCACAGAGGTAAGTACAAGATCGCAAGAGAGTCGTAAGTCCTACGTATTTTTACTACCGGGGAGAGTAGAGTGGTCGGTTGGTGAGACTCCCTTCTGTTGGATGGCAAGCAGTTCATCTACAACTATGTTTCAAAGCAGTAGGGACTGTCCTGCATGTTGTTGCTCCGGCTATAATTCTGGTATTATTACAGACTTGTATTTCTACTCTCTAAAGTCAGATCGTACTATTTATCCAGGACACGAAGCTATTGTTCTTTATCCTGAGGTATTGTCAATTATTTAGAAAATCACATGTAGACACCTATATTTAGACGTATATCAGAATTTTGTTAAAGAACGCCCTCTTTTAGAAATTGATTCAAAAACTATTCAAGAACGTGCTGTCTAAGAATTAGGTTCAAAGACGTCCTATGTTAACTATGTTGCGTATTTGAATCGGCAGCTCAGATAGGGCATTTTTGAATCTAATTCTAAAATAGGAAAACGCTAGGGCGTTTTCGATCTGGTTGCCGAGATAGGTCTATCTTTCACTCAGGTGTCGATATAGTTTTCTAATTTTTCCCCAAGTTATTCGGAAATACACTTATCAACTGATAGGGAGCGAGTTAAGTGAAATGGCAGCTCTGGATGCGTGTTGGTACAAGCCGCTGGTGAGTTCAATATGACCGTTGTCCTTAAAAAATTTTGCACAACTGTCTATAAGGCTTTTTTTGGGAGATTATTTTCGACCTAAGGCATAAAAACTACCTTAACTCTCAATCAACTTGGGAAGGAATGCATTAAAAATTTACATCTGAGCAGCGCTGCAATGGCAAGATCCATGCCTTGCAGAAGCATGACCAGACGTTACAAATTACTAGCTCCCTATTAACAAAGGGGCTTGCAGATGCCTTCCGCCAGCACCGTGCGTCTGAAGGCATTTTATAAGTAATCTTCACTTGTTTCTAATTATTTTTCCAATTGGCTCACATATAGTTGTTACGCCAAATAAAAATTTTGTGCTAAAGTTTGACTTTGGAAAGGAGTTTTCTATGTAAGTAACTTGGGGTCATAATTTGGGTACTATTTAATCTCTATGGAAAATTTTATCAATTAGTATAGACTTCATAAAAGTATTCGGTAAAAGTACGAGAAAATTAGTGCTCAATAGCTAACTGCAGCAACGATAACTATTAAACAGCGAGGCATAGCTACATAATTTTGCTGATGATATACACATACATACTTTTATCAATTCATTAAGATACCACATATAAGTAGTAAGTATGCTACCGCTGATGCTGCCGTGAGAAATCGGTGAAATTGAAATGTTCTCCCACCGGCTTAGCCCGCAGCAACAGCTGCTAACTCCACGCCGCACAACAACAACAACAACGCCATTCTCATCATTACCAACGTTAGCATTACACAAATTAAATTTGCCAGCAAACTCATTTGGTTGCCAACAGCAATTGTTGCATGCAGCCGCTGACGCCGCTATCACCATCGCCTTCGCCATCGCCACTACCACCGCCATCACACAATCACCATTAACATCATAATCATTAAGCTGGCCAAAAACAGAAGGCAAAAACCGATGCCACTCACTACCCTTGAGCGCTGACGAAAGCTGGGAACTAAACTTCTTTTTCGCATTCACTTACGGCCATAATGGTACTTAACTACACATACTACCTGCCGNATTCTTTGCCTTTGCAGTCGATTTTCGCTTCCCATTGCAATTTTCAATTAGTCTATGGCAGCGTAACAGTTTTTGTTGCTTTTGCTGGCCGTTGTGGGGTCGGCGTTGACGCCATTTTAGTCAAGTTCATAACAGTTTAGGAATACCGTTAGCAGCGAGTTGTGCGAATTTGCCACAAGACAGACGCTTGCCAAGTCGTCTTTCGCAGAATCTCTTCTACATAATAGACGCTTTGCCGTAGCGTGGTGCTCTGCTGCGCCAGCCTCAAAGCATAATGTGGTGGTAAGCAAAATGGGCGCCGTGCGGCCAAGTGAACCGCTTGTGTTCCACACATGCGGCATTGTTTTCATTTGCAATTTCTTCTCAATTACATGCTGTACAGTTGTATTTATTCAAATTTGAATGCCTGTTTCATGCATATAATTACTTTGTTGTTGTAATTGTTGTGCTGTGTTCTTAAGCGTAATGCTTGAAATTTGCGACAATTTGTTGTAGTAGTCACTTTGCATGCAATTATGGACACATCAAATTGGTCGGCCCCATTGCTTCGTAAGTGGTCGATGGAGTTCAGAGGTAGAAGAAGAAGAAGAACGAAAACAATTAAGGGGCTGAGAAGAGTTGTTGGGAAGAACGCAATTTCACTTCGAGGAGTGCTCTCAATTGTTCAGCTTTTTAACATGCAAATATCAAGTCAAAGCTCGACTTTTCTTCGCTATGTACAAAAATGACAATAGAAATGGAAATTGTAATGATAATTGTAATGGTTATAGAAATGGTAATTTCTATATCAAGCAGCACCGCATTCACTAAAAATGGCAATAAGCAATTTTTTCATGAACTCTTGCGGAAAATTACATTTGCATAGAATACGGCATAGAAGTATGTATGTAGTCGCTGGTGGGTTAAGTGTGCATGAAATAAGAATTTAATGCGTGTAACATTTAGTGACATACATACATACATACATATATATATATATATCTATATATGCATATGTATTTAGAGGAGATGGTCTCGGCGAAATGCTCTACTCTTAGCTTGCCACACAGGGACACTCTATTTATGCTGGCAGTTACATGCATACATACATATGTATATATGTAGGAGTGTGTGCTTGGACGCGAGTGATAATAAAACAAGAAAACATTTAACATGCAAATAAGCCAATAAATCAGTTTGTACAAAGGAACTTCTATTTATGTACTGGCGTGCTGCGCTTGTAATTGTTTTAAAATTGGAGCTATTGCTATTTTTGAGCAGACTACTAGAAATAAAGAAAAAAAAAAACAAATATATATTTATTAACCCCAGTAATATGAGATGAGATACTTTAACCACAGTTGTTTTAAAACTCTTGTTTCATACTCAATAGCTGGAGATAAAGAGCTATCGCGCTATACAATCAAGATAAAACAGGACCACGTACGCAAGCGATGAAAGTAGATGTGGGCAAAGAAGCCATTGGATATTTTCATCTCACTTTGTACGACACGCAGCTCAGATAGATGGTCAATAATTTGAAAGAGAAAATTCAGTAGAAATAAAACAAATTAAATTTGTTGGTGCATACGGGACGAGAAGGTATTGAAATTGTTCTTTTAAAAGTGCAACCCTGAGTATCCTTGAAAATATTCAAAATTTATTTTTTGGAAAATATATATATTAACGCACATCAGTCTCTTAAATTAAAAACCAAATTTGTCCTTGGTGGTCATTTTGGACCTTGCGAATTTATTGTGCTGATTCATTTGTAATTGTTTTTCATCGGTTTTCTTCAGATTTGTAAGTTTATTGTAGTGGTCTTTGCATGCAAGTTTCCACATTTGGCTCAAAAATATTGGATTGATCGGATTGAAATTTAAGAAATGGTAAATTTTGACCGTAAGGTCTAATGAGGGTTAAGGATTAATATACACGCGACCACATCCCCGAATTTCCTTCATCTAACTTTATTAGCTTGACAAAATTTAATTAACTGAAATAGTATTTTCAATACCTGTTCGTTTTTGTGAATCGAGAAACTTTAGTTTTTTTAATTCTTAAGAATTGCCTCTTTAATTTCGTACCCATAATGCTTTTCTAATTGGATCGTGAAGAAATTAACGATTATCGTAAATTTTTTGCATAAAAACTATTTGCTAAGATAATTTTTTGAATTAATTAAACCGGCACACAAAAATCCGAAAAAAATGGTAAAAAATTTGCAATTTACTAGAAATTTTGGAGGTGTACGAGTCACATGAACCACAGATTCAGATTCAACGAGTCAAAATACATGCATGTTGGTAGGTGGGTCTAGTGAAAGGTGCACACTATTTACTTTTATTTTTTTGTATCGGTGTTAAATCTTTCGAATTTCAAAATCCTTAAAAAAAAAATCCTGACGCCAGAGAGAAAAACTGAAAACTGTGTTTTACTTTATTTGGCCCAAGACATTAAAAAATTGTTAAATTAACGAGTGGGTGTTATTATTGAAAGTCGCTTGAAGAGAAAATAAGTTTTCTCATCGAAAAATATTGTTTTGAAAGAATTCTATAACATTTCCACCAAATCTTTTTTCCATACAAAATACATGGAAAACTTTACACATCCTACATAAACACATACATACATATGTTTTCAATAATACTTTTGCAAGTATATAATTTCATTACCTGAACAAATTAATTATTATATTAATTTATGCATTTTCTTTTATGTAGTTACATATTTCATAATTTTCTGGTGATAACGTTGCCTTCTTGTATCACTACTCATGTTTGCTACTCATTGCCTTTTTTTCTGGCACGCCAAAACACACACAATGCATATCTACACTACAAGCACTTATGCGCCATCATTTATGCGGAAGCAGCACATTATAAAGTAATTAAATGGCAACATTAAATTGGCTGCCGCCATGGCGTGTGCGCGCTCCCAAGCCCCCGTTCGCGTTCAGCCAAACAATCAGTGGGCGCTTGCAGCTCATTTATCTCTGAAAACAATACAAATACACATACATACTCATATAACTGACCAAAAAGCAAAAATAAATACATAAACCAAGGCTGGCTTGCAACACTTATTGTCAAATGCACTTTAAATTAGCTGCAACATGCATAAGCGCTAAAATTGTAGAAAAAGGGTAAAAAGACAAGTTAAAAAAAAAAAAACTTAAAAAAGAAACGCCCAAAAATGTAGCTTTTAGTCTTTTGTTCCCATTCGCGGGTAGCGCCAGCGAGGGCGCTGCGCAAGTTTTCAAATGTGAGTTGACATGCACACGAACTGCGGGAAGTCAGCCGCTGCACTGAACCTGGAAAATTGTGTGGCGTGGAAAATAAGTAAGAACACCAACAATAACAAGCTATTTGCACATACATACATACATACATACACACATACAAAGCATAATATAATAAAGATTAGCAGCTACAACAATTACAATAAGTACAACAAGTAATCAAATGCTGCAACACTGCACAATGAGGGCAATTCGCTAGCCACCGTCACAGCCAAGAACACCATTGCCACCACCAGAAAACACCACAGCACAGCACAGCACCGACAAAAAGCCAAGTACCATAAGCGCGCCACATAGTGCGCTGCCTGACGGCGACAGCGACAGCAACAGCGATGGCGATGGCGGTGAATCAGTGGCAGTGGCTTTTGCTCTCTTTGTGATGGCGGTGTTGTTGCGGGTGGCAGCGAAGTTTTGGACAACACGTGTTTGCAATTATTGTATGGCGCGTTGTATGTAGCAACAGCACAGCAACTACGTTCAATGGCTAGAACAACATACATACATAACTGAGCGCAATCGATAACAATGCTAGCAAGTAGCAAGAAGGCGAGCAATAAGTGCAGTGCTACCATTACCACTAGCCACCACATTGTTCAACTGCTTCAAATTGCATGCAACAGGGCACCTCTGGAAGTTTAAGAAGTTTGCTAGTTGTGAAAAATTCTTTTGTAATGCAT
>NW_016162375.1:0-6993 GCF_001687245.7 Rhagoletis zephyria | reverse complement strand
ATAGTTACCTCCCAGAAACCTCCCAAAAAGACAACAAGGGAGTGCACATAGAAAACATCCCATATTCCTCCCGAACGAGCAATAAAGGAGCGCTCCCATTAGAGACATCCCGAAAACCTCCTGTAGGAGTAATAAGAGAGCAATGATAACGAATATTTTACATTAGCCAAATGGATTTTCCTATTTATTAAATTTTTTTATTTCACTTTTTAATCACATGCATTTGTGCAATATTACAAGATCTTAAAAATAAAGCATAAATGATACGTCTTACATAATTGCTTAATTTTAGAAATATATTGCAGAGAAATCATATGAAATTAAAACATAATAATAACAAAACGGTAAGATAAGATTTGAATTATATGCACCTATATGCACATATAAGTATGTACTCCTATATGATTTCCTGGGTGTCAAGGATGCTTGCCAGTTCAGGAATCCACCAAGCGGGGAAATTGTGAAGGTGACTTTGCTTATCTGACATCTTTGTCACCCATGCGATGTTTAAAGCCGGGGGTCACACTTAAATGCTGACACTAATTTGCGCAATCTGAAAAGTATTTAAGGGTGCATTTACAAGTAATACAATACATACTTAATATATTTAAACAAAAATTGAAGTGCATACCAACGGACTTTTATTAAAATCTGTGTGCTATCCAAATTAAATTATTGTGTGCTCCTTATGCTTCTATAAGAAATATTTTCTGTTGTTTTTTTTTGTATGATAAATTTTTTCGAAAACACAAATTTCTTTTGGGCGAGGTGCGTATTGCTCTCCTATCAATCAAAAAGAATACTCCTGGATTTATCGCTTAGGAGACATCACTTTTTGCTCCCAAGCGAGTAATAACGGAGTACAAAACCGACAAATCTCGCTTATTGCTCCCAAATCATGCCTCAGGGAGCATTCTTTAATTGCTCGCTTAGGAGATCTCTTTTTTGACTCCTAAACGAGTAATAAAGGAGTACAAAACCGACAAATCTCTCTTATTGCTCAGAAATCAGGTTAAGGGGAGTACTCTTTTATTCCTCACATAGGGAGATCTCCCTTCAAGTTCTAGTGGGTATGTACATATTTTTTTGTAGAACGCGCGCAATAATTCCTTGAGTTCTATCAAAAAGGACATTACATTGATTTTTTTCTTTAAAATCGGTAAATTACAAATGCTATATGTATGAAAATTTAAAAAACTGTGTAAATTCGACGTAATTGATAGAAAATGCCTTCGCATATTATATAGGAGGTAATAATTTATAAATAAATGACAACCATTGGTGAGACATTTTTTAATCCAACGTACGGTGCGGATCTTATAATTTTTAAATAGGTGGCAACCCTACTAAAAAAAATATACATGTGTAGACCAAGCCCTTATATTGGACACCTAATTTTTTGTAACAAAACGAACATCCTACATCTTATAATTTGTCGCACAGGTGGCAGCCCTCTTCGAAAAAACAAACATTATTTCGCATCCAAAGGACAAGCCCTTTCATTCAACACCTCAGTTTTTCAATTTGATTGAACTGTGTAAATCTTATGTCATTAACAATAAATGCTTTGACGTATTGCCTATAAGGCAGTAATTTTTAAATAGGTGGCACCCAACTCGCAAAAAATGAAAGCTTATAATTTTTAAAAAAGGTGGCAACCCCACTTAAAAAATTACACATTATTGTACATCTAGAGGCCAAACTCTTTTATTTGCCGCCGCATTATTTATCATGGAAAATGAGAGACAGTACTTTTATTTCTTCCACCAGAAATTTCCACCTCGTACCATTTAATGCCGGGTAACATCCATTTATTTTGTCCCTCCGGTTGACTTTTAACGTCTGCAGACTCATGGATTATGTATCTAGAGCACCACCGGTCACTGTCAAGCAAATTTCCCACTCTATGGATTGATAGTCTGCTCCACGACACTGACGCAAAATTGTCAATTCACAAAAAATCACTTTTTGAGCAATATGTATTTGAGAAGCTCTAGCAAATAGGCTTAAAATAAAGCTACTGATTTTGGCTTCAATCGCTGAATATACGTGTCGTGTGTCTGTTATTTTACTAAGTTTATTTTGGTAATCAAAAAAGTTTTTGTGTTAATTTTATTCACTAATAATCCGAAAAAATTATATAATTTTGCTCGTTTGCGAAATTTTTGGTGTATCTTTAACGTGGTATTGTATTTTCCGGTTTCTAGCTGATGTGTTGAATATTTTAACCCTCCATCAACCCCAAAATTTATTTTTTTGATATTCAAAAAAACGGTCGACACCACCCACACGTGTGAGAAATAGTGGGTTGAAATGTTTGAAAAAAAATGTGCGCCAGAAAATTTTACTATAGAACACTAAATACAATATTAATGGCGATTGTTTCAAACGAGATTTTTTAAATAATTTACACCAACGTGTGACCGTAGGTATTCGGAAAACCTTAATACACTTAAAAAAAAATATGTGACGTTTAGAGACAAAAAGACAAATGGTCCAATATCCAAGAGCGCTTTTTCTTTCATAACTGAAATACCACATTCTTTTCCTTTTCTTGATCTAATTTTGTTGCACATGCATTGTTGTTGCAAATGAAAAGTTATTGTATAACAAATTTAACATTTGAGTTGAAGTAAGTAACAAAATGCTAATATTGAAAATTTTCCTGATTTGAGTCGACAACTTGGAGCATTTACTGAGGTTCTTTTTATTCGCGTGTTAAAATGCAGTTGTTGTGTTTCATAAATTTAACGTCGTATGATAAGCTTGAGTTTCGAAATCGGATAATAAATATTTCGGTTTATTTGAAATGTTGGTCAAATGCTCTTTCAGCAATTCGATTAAAGATGAGCCATCCAGGGTCATCGCTTTACAATAATTCTACTAACTAAAATATATATTTGATAACAATCTCATAAATTCGGTAACGGTATCAAGAGATTAATGAGTTTTCGACCGAGAAAGTCATCCAGAATAGTACCTCTTTCAAGTTCAGCGTTTGAGGTAGTAGAGACAAAACTCGATTACCTCGAGTACCTAAATAATTTTCTCAGAAATTTCTGAGTAGACTAGGGATAATATGAACAGCTTGAGAGATGTGTTTGCCAACAGCCGTTTTATACTTATATACTGAATATACTGTCTAACTCCACCAATATTTTTTCGTACACTTGTGAGCCACCAAGTACTATTTTGAAGAGAAAAGAGTATAAACAATTTTATGCATTACGTGTCTCCCAAGAAATATTGCTCTTCTGCGGTGCAAAATATATTTGATATTTTACTCAACCCTGTAGAAGTGCAAGATTTGGCCTACTTATCCTTATCTAACTGAAGCATTTCATGAAGTTGCCATTTTAAGCAACCAACTGTGAAACAATGAAAAAAAACGCAAACTTTCAATACAATTTTCTTTCTCCACTTTAAACAATTTTTGGGTAGATAATTTTTTTCCTTTCCAGGCTGTGATGCCACAAAAAGGGGCCAGGCTAATGTGCACACATAATTATTTGTTGTATGAAGAATAGATAGTTTTAAACTGAAATGTCTAAACAAACTCCGTAGAACTTGTCAAGTTGTATATTTTTTATATCATGCTACTTTAATCTTGTTCTTTCCCCCTTTGCTTGCTTCTTCTAGGTGTAACAAGCTTGCTAGCTATCTACCCACAAACATGCATATTTGTACAAACATACATACATACTCATATAACCATCCCCAGTCTACAGTCACCTGGGTTTCTTTTTTAATTTATAGCTTAAATTCAACACATTTATTTGGATGCAGAAAAAAAACTTTGTCTGTGCAGAAGGAGTATGTATGTAAATAAAATATTTGTTATTGGTATTTAACATTTGAAATATTGTGATTTATTTGGTATGCCAAAGGCCATGTGGTAAATGGCACTGAGTGCAGTTTTTTGTTTGTGCGCAGGAATGCGATATTGCCAGCATTTCGTTTGTTGTAGATATCAGCACTTACAGTTATTTATTTTATTTTCTGTAGCATCTGCAATATGTTTATTTTAAGCTTTGTTGCATTTAAAAAAAATTTTGATAATTTTTTAGATATCTTCTTTTTTGTAACTTTTCTTTTGTTTTGACACACGTACCAACAATTAATCACAAAAAAAATAAACTATCAAAAAAAAAAAACAAAAATTACTTTGGGCCTGCATACAACTGCCAAAACCATGCGAACATGTGAAAAATTCTGCATTTTCACAGAACTGGGTCGAATTTGCCGACATGCGTGGAATTTTGAGTTGCTCGCGTATTCTCGAACACGTAGAACGCACACACATTCAGATGTTTACAGTTCAGTTTAATAGCCAAAGAGAGCGAAAACATTAACTTAAAAATAAATTAAAATACATTTAAAGGCAACGCGCAAAAAATGTTAAATGCGTGTCAACTGAATTACGCCAAAACGGCAATGAAACGAATAGTAATCGGCAAGCAGCGCCAAAAATTTTTAATTCCAAAAGAAAAAGGCGGACAGGCGCATATCAGCAAGCCAAAGCCCACATTCGGCAGCTTTTCAGCTATAGATAGCACTTTTTAAATTACATGGTTTGTTAGTGTGTGCCGAAAGTAAATTATGCACGTACACAGCTCTTTCGGCGCTTGCGTCTATTCATACTTAGTTACTATCTAAATTTTGTGTTTACATATAAATCGATATATGTATATGGTAAACGGAATTATAGTTATTGATTACACAAGAAAAGTCAATAACCTGTTGACCGAAATATTAGCATGTGACTGCTCAATAGTGCACAGTTAATCTTACTACTGAAGGCTGAATTTCAAAAGACTTAAGCAACGAACCTGATATAAAAAGTTCACTATTTCTGTAAACAAAAAAAACATACCTAACAATAATCAAAAGTCTTAATTAACTATTATTTTATTGTGCTGCAATAATTAAATCTTTGAGCTAATATACCTAAAACGCATGGGTGATGATGATATGGCAAAATGAATCTTCAATATGGTACCCATAGGTGTACAACGAAAGCAAGAGCGCTCACGAATTAGTGGAAATAAATCCTGTGTTCTGTGTGGTAAGGGTATTTAAAATTTCGCACTATTCCAATACAAATTTTATAAATTGTTTTATACAGTTTGTTGGGCAAGCTTAACCACGTATGATCTTCTTAGAAGTAGCTAGTTAGCCCGGCGTCAATGAAAATATCGAGCGCTAACCGCCAAGAAGACGTCAGACATTTTTTTTTTTCAAAATTTTGTTTTTGATGCAGAGATGCATCTAGATACTCTAGAAACAATTCAGCATCAAAAGAAAAATTTAAAAAAAAAAATTTCGCTTAAGTCTTTTTGGCGGTAAGGGTTCGATGTTTTGCGTTACGCCGTTAATAAATAAAAGCTAAATTACCCAGTGGAAATTGTCAACAAATATAGGTGTATGGTGTTAGTGGTAGTTGTACGTCAACAGGCCTTTTGTAATGTGACCAGATTTAATTTATTGTGCCCACTATTTCCACTTTAGTTGTTTAATGTGCACCAGAATTGTAACAGCCCTTGCTACAAAATCTCTATTGAGTCGATATCGCTGAGCTAATGTTGAGCAGGTGGCACTAAGGTGTTCTACTGATTCCACCTTTTTAAAACAGAATCTGAAAATGCCTTTACTAGAGAGGAATTTCTACGTAGCAGATCGGGCTCTTTTGTAACTGAAGCAAAGGAAGTTCTTTGCGTGATGGTATCCCTCTTAACTGTTGCAATGGCTGGTAGTGCAGGATTTCGCCCATTTGTAAAGATTTTTCTAATGTAATTTTTTTGGGAATCCGTTCGGTTGGGTACAATAAATGGGGAATTCGCCCCAATTTAACAGAATCGCGTTCTTACAACACCCACACCTACGTCGTTAGGTGTTTTGAAATCACCGGTATATCATTTTGTGACACGTCGTGCAGCCGTAAGGTGCTGCTTCAATCTTTTCGAGTGGGAAATATGCTCTTTTACTTCTTCGTGAAGCTTAAGGATGGGATCAATTTGGTTCGTGACGGTGATTTTATCCATGATGGCATCTCTCCTTTTCCATAATTAAGTATGTCCGACAAAGTTGCCTTTTTTGAAATCACTTTTTCTATGTAGCATGAGTGCTTTCATTGCTGCTTCGAACTGCTTGCTGCTTCGAAACCAACCATCCACCGACGTAAAATCGTAGACCCTGACAGCTGACACGACATGCAAATGAATTTTATATTGACAGCCAGGTTGTAATAGAGATATTGTCAATGCACACTATTTTCTCAAAACGTGTGGAAATCTCAGGAGAATTGGAACGAATGAAATCGCTTCGGGACACATTCTTCATAAGTAACCGGCTTCGTTTTAATTTCCTTGGAGTAGGGTCTGCACCTATTCTGGAAACATATATAAAATACTTATCTAAGAAGTTTTTCTATTTCACTAAGTGGACTGCGATGCTCTTCAAAATCGCTACTGTTTCCAATAGATTTAGTATGGAATTCGGCAGTTTTTCTGGTAACGCTGTGAACGTAAGAAGTCTCTGCGAGTGGCTAACCAGTCTAGCCTAGCCTAATCTCCTTCCTTTCTTCATAACAAAATCACCTTATGGCTTGCAGAAGTGGTCCTCCATTGGTCTTTTTCAACATTGTCACCTTGAAAATTTACATACGCACATACATGCGTATATATTTAGCTTCCACTAAATGCCAACATTTATTTTATCAAAAGCAAGCTATCTGCGCCCAGAGTAAAAAAAGTTGTCTATTAAATAAAAAAAAAAAAAAATTAATACAAAATCTCTAAGAGCAACATAAATAAAAAGAGTTTACTAATTGAGGAGAGAAAACTGTAATTTTTTGACGTAAAATTGCGCTATTAAAAAACAACTAATAAAAAAGTGTATAATGCAGCCACAAATGAAATTAAACACAAAAAATTAAAACAAAAAAGCAACAGCGAAAAAGAGCAAAGACCTTTACCCACCTTTTTGTGATGAAAG
>NW_016162374.1:41266-43542 GCF_001687245.7 Rhagoletis zephyria | reverse complement strand
ACAATACCAACAACCACATGATCAAGTGAATTGCAGCGGAATTGCTGCGATTGATTGTGTTGGCATAACAAAACGAAAATAGTGGAAAAAAGCAAACGATAATTTACAAGGCGTACTTAGCACGGTGCAAAGGCAACTGGCTGAGTCAGTGGGATCGTCGGTTCGAATCCTACTGAAAGAAGTCTGATGAGGAAATGTGATGATTTCCGAAATAGCTATCACTTCTACCATTTTTTCAAATTATTGTTGCTTTTCCACAATAAAAATTTTCATTTAAAACGGCCTCGAGCTCAATAAAAATTGTTGAATATAATTGTTATAAAGGCCAAAAAATAACAAAAACAAATAACTTAAGGACGAGCACACCTAAAAGTTAAACATTCTAAAAATAGAATTATTAGCGAAAACCAACAACCAAGTGATCAAGTGAATTGCAGCGGAATAGCTGCGCCTGATTGTGTTGGCATAACAAAAATGAAAATAGTGGAAAAAAGCAAACGATAATTTACAAGGCGTACTTAGCACGGTGCATAGGCAACTGGCTGAGTCAGTGGGATCGTCGGTTCGAATCCTACTGAAAGAAGTCTGATGAGGAAATGTGGTGATTTCCGAAATAGCTATCACTTCTACNTAAAAATTTTCATTTAAAACGGCCTCGAGCTCAATAAAACTTGTTGAATATAATTGTTATAAAGGCCAAAAAAATAACAAAAACTTATAAATAATTTGTATTTATTATTTATCAGGTGGCAACCCGTTTCAGCAAAACGTTACTGCACATCTATGGGCCAAGGCTTTTAATTTGATACCTAATTTTTTAAAATCGATCTAACAGTACAGATCTGAGATATGACAAAAAAGCTTTCGCTTATTATGCATACATTTTTAATTAAAGAAAAGAAAAACAAAATCATTCGGGCGGCTTTCGAGCATATGGTAATAAAAAAAAATTGCTAAATTTTTCAAATATTTTTTGCCTTAAAATGCTCAATATTTGTTGAATTAATATAAACTTTGTACACGATAATCTTTATATTGCTTCAAAAAACCTATATCCCGAAAATGAAAGTTATATATGCAAATCCTAAGTTGCTGGAGCACTTTAAAGCTCAAAATTTACCCCAAAATAAGCCAATATTTACCGTTGTTTCTACGACAGAAACCGAATTGGTTACTTACAAAAATGAATCTGTCGGTCTTCTTTTCTATGAAACGCCACCCTTTTATTTGAAATCGTTTCATGAAGCTCTAAAAATTACAACTACAACATTTGAGCNAACGCCACCCTTTTCTTTGAAATCGTTTCATGAAGCTCTAAAAATTACAACTACAACATTTGAGCATAGCCTCCATATCGAAACGTAACGCTAGGCGCACATTTCATCCGATAGGCCGACCGATTTCGGCCGAACAATTTGACCGTCCGAACTGATGCACACACTTAACCAGATTATTTGCCGACCGTATTTGTAAACACAAATCTAGTTTTCTTTACAATTTTGTAAGCAGTGAAATCATTTGATACATTTTAATTGACATTCTCTAAACCTGTGATTTTATATGTAATTTTTTTGTTTTTGCACCCATTAAGTTAATTTTTCGCAGTCCATTTTGGTACTGTTCACCTGACATCGGACGAAAAAAGCAAACTTGTGTGAATTTATCATCACCGACGGACGTCAACGGCCGATGTCGGTTCGGTTATCGGTTTATGTGTGAGAGCGCTCATATAAGCACAAGTGTTTATTCATATCGCCCGCATATAGCCGATATCGGCCGAGCAGAATTCGGCCGATGCCGGCTGCAGTGTGCGCGTAGCGTAAGAAGTATTCTACATCAAAGCCCAAAGACGTATTTTAATGTAACATACCTAGGTATTCAAAAATATAACGTAACTAGCAGACCCGGCGAACTTCGTCCCGCCCAAATTTTTTATGTATTTTATTGAAACTTTTTGGTCCAACATTTTCACCAACAATTCACGTTTACGACTTTCATTGGCACATTTGTCTGCTAAGATTAAGGTTTGGTGGTCATTTGCCGCTTTAAATAACCTAAGGAAAGTGTTATATCCGTTATTGAAATTCTCCAGTTGTGCGGCATTTCATAGCACGGTTATTCGCAAAGCGAAATAAATTTTTTCCTCTTCACTCCCTGGCGGCAACAATGACCCNTCAGAAATGCAATATACATATACTTCTTTCAAACGAAATACCTTAAAAGTTTGAACGCATAATAATATTAGAAAATCACATCCATTGGGCCAATTGCAACGC
>NW_016162374.1:34777-39328 GCF_001687245.7 Rhagoletis zephyria | reverse complement strand
TGCCTGCCGAGGGACGACCGCTGTTAAGAAAAAACCTTTTTTCTATATTTTTTGCGATGTTGCTTTGACCAGGGTTTGAACCCAGGCGTTGCGGAGTGGAAGCGCGCACTGCTTACCACTACACCACAGCGGCCAAATTTTCACATATAGACCTTTGAATATTTGCCAAAACATATTTGAAATTCTAATACTTAATTTTTAGTGGCCCGTTTCAGAAAGTTTGACTCTGTACAACTTGCCAGAAAATCCAAATTTTTTTATCTTTCATACAACAAAGACATAAATTCATTCAATAGGCCCACAAATGGTGCAATCTAGAGCACAGTATATATAGTAATAAACCTTTTTGAGTACTCCTCGGGGGTAAAATCTGATCAGGGTTGATAATGAGAAGGAACAAGAATTTTGCAGATTCAGAGCTGCATACAAATTTACTGTGGCATGAAAGAGAGCAACAACCGTACTATGGTAGAGTGGCACCGGTAATTTTGTAAACAAACACTTTTCTTATAATTGTAAGAGATAATTGCTNTTGCAGATTCAGAGCTGCATACAAATTTACTGTGGCATGAAAGAGAGCAACAACCGTACTATGGTAGAGTGGCACCGGTAATTTTGTAAACAAACACTTTTCTTATAATTGTAAGAGATAATTGCTATTTTTTGCAATATTCCGATATCCAGCGTGTAGCCAGAGGCAGTGGCATGCGAGCCTCACTAAAATCTACTCATCATGTTGGAGCAGATCCGGGTAATGGACCATTGAATGTGCTGGCTGAACGTATGACCACCATAACCTTCGGAGTCTCCAGCAAATGCGTGTGCTGAGTTTATACGGTAGTCATTCATAGCAATTACTATTGTATGTGTGTATGATTCATATTTGTGAATTCTATACTTTGATGTTGAGTATCTTTGAGGAGCTCCGGGTAATGGTCGCTCAAACTTGGGAGTGCTTAATGAGCTCTCTGGGCGGATGCGCTGGCAGGCTTTACAGTCTCTATAACTATACCAACCTTGTTTTGTTTCGGAATAAAGACTTAAATATATTCGGAAATTTAGAGTTTTCCATGATAAATTCACAAGTTTCACGTTTTTCATAAAAATATAATCTTACAATGGATATTTTATCGACTTTAAATTTACATTTAAGAAAACTCCATCCAGTGCTATAATTACGATTTGAGTTTCCAGTTTAAAGAAACACATGCAATAATTATGTACTTTACTATTGATATTATTCCTAATTAAGCATTGATATTATATTTTCATAAATAACACAATTATATATATTTTATCCTCGAAAAGAACTTTTCATAATCATTAGAAGAACTTCCCCACAGTAAGTGTTGCCGTGCTCGCAAAACGAAAACGCTGCACACAACTCAAAAGTACTCCTCGGGGACCAGTTGGTGAAAAACTGCGAAAATGTTTATTATGTATATACTGTGGCAAAACAACACCAAGTTGAACCAACGGTCGCTACGTTTATGGCTTTCTTTGAGAAACATCGGGCGAAAATTTCAACTGCTCCTGTAACACTACCTTATATAAGTTGGCCTTGCTATCATCCTCACATATGTTCATCAGAGTATACCAACGAAGGACGAGTTAATACAAGGAGATAGCGAGAGCACAAAACTACTCTAGAAAATTACACGCACAATGACAAACATGAACAAATGTACAACAAACACATAATTTTTGACAATCAGTACAGTTCGCATTGATATCAACGAGCAGCTAATAATAGGTGCGTTCGTTTAAAATCTCCAGTAAAAACCAACCAACTGCCAAATTCCGGCAAAATGTCATCTGTTCTCTCACAAGAGAAAAATATCCCAAATAGTACACGAACAGCTGATATAATTTTTGTTTATATTTAAAAGTGTAAAATTAAAACATACGAAAAGTCATCACAAAGTGTTATACTGACACAGTTTATTGATTAAACAAATAACTACTTATTTCTTACAAGTTTAATTAGTCGCATTTTGTAATTTTTAACTTCCAAACCATCAAATTCAATTTTGTGATTTGCGTAAATGCCAACCAGCTGTTTTTGATCAGCTGTTTTCCTGTTGGCAAATTGCTGTTGGCAAAAATTTTTCCAACAGAAACCAGCAGCTTCCCCTCAAAATGAAATGTCACTTTGCTCTCTCAATTTCCCCTACTTTGCAAGTTTTTTGCGTACGCGAACGCAAAAACTTGTAAGTTTTGGTTAAACATGAACAATTAACAGCTACGCGAACACAACTTATATTTGTTTTCGTTTGTACTACATATGGTCGCCTGGATACAAGATTGTCGTAAGCGTCATACGTACGTGCGTAACATACAACAATCTTTTACCCAGGGGACGATATGTGCATATTTAGATAGACAAACATATGTACATACCAGGGTTGTTGCGAATATTCACATTCGCATTCGCAACCGCGGAGCTTCCGCATTAATTTTAACATTCGCATTCGCTTTCGCATTCGCAATAATCAATGCGGTTATTTTGCGAATGCGAATATTAAAGTGACCGAAAATAACAATTATCTTTTTACGAGTTAAACTTGGCCAAATATTTTTTATTCCGAAATAAAAGTTCTTTCCGGATAATAAACAAACGGTTTATCGAAATTAATCAAATTTGATATCAAATGAAAGAGGACTTAATAGCTTTAAAACTGAAATGTCTAAACGAAGAAAGCCACTTATTGAAAAACTTTTCAATAAAAATTGAATATTGAGCTTGAGGCCGTTTTTAATGAAAAACTATTTTGGAAAAGCCACACCAATTTGAAAAAAATGGTAGAAGTGATAGCTATTTCGGAAATCACCACATTTCCTCATCAGACTTTTTCAGCGTGATTCGAACCGACGACCCCAGCTGACTCANGATATCAACGAGCAGCTAATAATAGGTGCGTTCGTTTAAAATCTCCAGTAAAAACCAACCAACTGCNACGCACTGTGCTAAGTTCGCCTTCAATAAAAATGTTAATTAACTACCATAGACAAACCTTGGGTCAGGTATGTATATTACTTTCTTTAGTATTAAATTATACAAACAAAATATATAAATAGAGGTGGTAACCTTCGTTTGTTATTTTTGTTTGAAAGCTACTTCAGTCCTCTTTCATATGATACCAAATTTGTTTAAAATGGATAAGCGGTTTGTTTATTATCCGGAAAGTACGTTTGTTTCGGAATAAAAAGTATTAGGCCAAGTTTAACTCGTAAAAAGAATAAAGCTGACTTCCAAAACGTCAATTGCTTTACATACGTACAAAGTATAATGTTCCATAACGCCGAAGTACAAAATATTGACAATGTATACTGTTCCAAAACGCATCTGAAAAGTTGTCGAAACGCATCGCTNTATATTTGTTTTCGTTTGTACTACATATGGTCGCCTGGATACAAGATTGTCGTAAGCGTCATACGTACGTGCGTAACATACAACAATCTTTTACCCAGGGGACGATATNGTACAAAATATTGACAATGTATACTGTTCCAAAACGCATCTGAAAAGTTGTCGAAACGCATCGCTAGAGCAATCAGCGCATCAGAAACAAAGTTGATGCTTCGTTTGTTATTGGTTTTTATTGGAGTTTTAGAAATGGAAAATTCAGAAAAATTGTTCTTTATTATATTGAATATTTTAAATATGCAATGTATATGGTTGCAACGTGTCGCAGCTCTGCATATACCAACAGTTTGAATACGGCAGTATAACAGTATCCAAACATTGTATTGATACGTTTTGGAAGTCAGCCTAACTTTTAATTTCGGTCCCTGGAATACTGCGCAAGTGCACTGATAAAACGTATATCTTGGCAGTCACAGAAGAAAGGATTAAAAATGAATTACAAAAACTAAAATCGAATTTGGAAATTCAAAATTGCGGTTCCAATATGGCACCCAATTATATAATTTTTTCCCTTTCACCAAAAACTTATACGCATAGAAGGGGGTTTTTCGAGGTCGCTGATTTCGAATCCGATGTAAGATTTTTGGAATTTAAAATGGCGGATCCAATATGGCGACCAAATGTTATAATTTTTTCTTCTCACCACAAACTCATATAAATGGGATGTTTTGAGATCGCTGATTTTGAATCTGATATCAGATTTTTTAAATTCAAAATGGCGAATCCCATATGGTGAAAAAATTGTTTTCCCTTTCACCAAAAACTTATAAATAATAATAACTTGAAGTATAAAGATTTGGTTTAAAAGGCAGTTATAGTGGCCTTTGTTTGCCACAACACGCTTAAGTCTCTTTTCAAAATTGTTGCATACAGCACGCCCCACGTCCATCGGTATATTGTCCTATAAATCGGGGAGTCCTGCTTTAAAATCCATAAAGTTTTTGTATTTGTAGTCCCTAAGTTTTTTTGCTTGCCATCACGATATAAAGATAACTAATAAAGGACATATGTAACTAGAGTCCGACCGAATGTTCCGCTTCGGCTTCGGTTTGCCGATTAATCGGTAATATTTGAATATTCGGCAGAATGCTAGGCTTCGGCGAAAAAACGACCGAAGTTTTTTT
>NW_016162374.1:30102-33068 GCF_001687245.7 Rhagoletis zephyria | reverse complement strand
ATTATTTTGAAGAACGGTACAAACCTTCCGTTCCATTTGAAAACGATGCAGGAGCAAGTTTATTCATTGGATGTAAGTTAAGTGAAAAGTATCGCACTAAATCACCTCAAATCAGATGAAAAAAGCAAAATTTAAATGTTAATGAAAAAATTTAAAAAATTATTTTACAAAGAAGGAGATACGCTAACAAAAACAAGGTCGGTAGTACATGAGACTAAAACCACAGCAGACCAAAAGATTAATTCCAGAATTTACAGATTACCTCCTAAACATGAGAAGGAAGTAAGAAAACAAATTGTTGAATTGGAAAAACAGGGAGTAATACGGAAAAGTAGAAGTAGGTACAGTTCTCCGATTTTAATTGTACCTAAGAAAATGGATGAATCAGGTATTCAAAAATATAGATTAGTGGTTGACTATAGGAGACTAAATCAACTGACTGTTGATGATAAGTACCCTCTAGCAAACATTGATGGAATTCTTGACAAGCTGGGCAAGGCACAGTACTTTAGCACCATTGACTTGGCCAAAGGATATCACCAAATATTGATGGCAGAAAGGGACATCGAAAATACAGCATTTGTTACTCCGGCAGGACTGTATGAGTACGTCCGTATGCCTTTTGGTCTTAAAAATGCCCCAGCCACTTTTCAGAGAATGATGAATGACATTTTAAGAGAGTACATTTACAAAATATGTGTTGTGTATCTCAATGATATTTTAGTATTCTCCATCTCTTTAGAGGAACATATTAAATCGCTGAAAAAACTTTTTCCAATTTTAGCGAATCATAATCTAAAAATTCAGGCGGACAAGTGCAGTTTTCTGAAAAAAAAAGCAATACTTAGGGCACACTTTAACAAAGGAGGAAATCAAACCTAATACTGATAAAATTTTAGCTATACAAGAGCTAGCGATTCCGAAAACCGAAAGACAACTTAAAGGATTTTTAGGAGCAACAGGCTATTATAGAAAATTCATTAAAGATTATTTTAAAATAGCATATCCGATGATAAAATATTTGAAAAAAGGAAACAAAATAAACCCGAAAGATCCGCAGTACATAGCAAGTTTCAAGAATTTGAAGACATTAATCTCGTCACATCTCATTTTGAAATTCCCAGAGTACGATAAGGAATTCACTATTACAACTGACGCAAGTGATTATGCGATAGGGGCTGTTCTTTCGCAACAAGGTCAGCCAGAGTGCTATATTTCCAGAACATTAAATAATCATGAACAAAAATACTCTACAACAGATAAAGAATTTTTGGCAATTATATATTCAATAAATTATTTCAGGCCATATATTTATGGTACAAAATTTAAAATTATTACTGATCATTGCCCAATTAAATATTTAAATAATAAATACAAAGGGAGAGAATTTTCCCAACGCCATCAGAGGTGGCTTTTAAAACTTCAAGAACATAATTATGAAATCGAGTACCTTAACGGTAAAGATAACGTTGTGGCAGATTTTTTGAGTAGAATAGAAAGCTCGCCTAAGATAAATCAAAATAATGACAATGAGTCAAATTTGGAATTGCCAGATACAATCCAATCTGCAGACAAAGAGTTAGCGGAAAACTTCGCAATAAAAGAAGATATTGTGAATAAATACAAAATTCAAATAATTCTGACTTACAGTCCAAGAGAAAAAATAAGAACAATTCAGCCAGAAAAGACAAATAGATACAAAAGAGGTTTAATAAATGTTNCCTAATACTGATAAAATTTTAGCTATACAAGAGCTAGCGATTCCGAAAACCGAAAGACAACTTAAAGGATTTTTAGGAGCAACAGGCTATTATGGAAAATTCATTAAAGATTATTTTAAAATAGCATATCCGATGATAAAATATTTGAAAAAAGGAAACAAAATAAACCCGAAAGATCCGCAGTACATAGCAAGTTTCAAGAATTTGAAGACATTAATCTCGTCACATCTCATTTTGAAATTCCCAGAGTACGATAAGGAATTCACTATTACAACTGACGCAAGTGATTATGCGATAGGGGCTGTTCTTTCGCAACAAGGTCAGCCAGTGTGCTATATTTCCAGAACATTAAATAATCATGAACAAAAATACTCTACAACAGATAAAGAATTTTTGGCAATTATATATTCAATAAATTATTTCAGGCCATATATTTATGGTACAAAATTTAAAATTATTACTGATCATTGCCCAATTAAATATTTAAATAATAAATACAAAGGGAGAGAATTTTCCCAACGCCATCAGAGGTGGCTTTTAAAACTTCAAGCACATAATTATGAAATCGAGTACCTTAACGGTAAAGATAACGTTGTGGCAGATTTTTTGAGTAGAATAGAAAACTCGCCTAAGATAAATCAAAATAATGACAATGAGTCAAATTTGGAATTGCCAGATACAATCCAATCTGCAGACAAAGAGTTAGCGGAAAACTTCGCAATAAAAGAAGATATTGTGAATAAATACAAAATTCAAATAATTCTGACTTACAGTCCAAGAGAAAAAATAAGAACAATTCAGCCAGAAAAGACAAATAGATACAAAAGAGGTTTAATAAATGTTATATGAACTACATATAACTGGTTATTTGGATTAATGGACGATAATGACAGGCAGGAAATCTTAGGTTATTTAGAAGTCCAACAGAAAAACAATCATAATATAATAAAAAATCTTAATTAGCAGATTTCGATAAATGCACACTTTAATGACAGCATACATTTAATTAAAAGTACCATAATGGAAAATAGAGAAAAAATTAGTAAACTTTTTAAGAATATGAGTCAGCAAAATACAGAAATTTTAAATCAATTGCTTTATAACGACATGATGAACAAAATAAGATATGTTAAGGATAAAATTGTTGATATTCAAAATAATATAGCCGCAGCCAAATATAATTTAATTCATCCTGGCGTTTTAACAAAAGAGGAAATTGAATACTTTAAAATAGATTTTTACAAA
>NW_016162374.1:23434-30077 GCF_001687245.7 Rhagoletis zephyria | reverse complement strand
AAAAAAAATGACTTTACCGAACAATTTTATTATCCAGCACGAATGTTGAATCATAAGTACGAAAATGAGCTCAAATTTAACCAAATAAATACGAAAGATGTAAACAATATTGAGAAAATTGAAGAACTAACATACCAAAAAAATTTGTCATATGGTATAAATATAATAATAATTATATGTTTTGTTATATTAGTCGTTACATTAATTATATATTTGAAAAAGAAAAACATTAAAATCAAAATAATAAATAAAAGAACTCAGGAGAGTTCTAACTGCAACCGTGGGGGAGTTACAGTAGATGATACTCCACCTAAACAGGAAATGAACTTAAAAAATAAAGCAAGCATATTTTAAGAATGCTAACGAAAAATGCTTGCTTAGTAAAAATTGTAACCGAATTCAGCATTCCAAGGTTATAAAGAAAATCAAATCATTAAAAAGAGATTCATACATTGTTGCAACCATAAGTACTTCTACTCATGGTCTTAAATATACATATTTACATATATGCAACATTGTTGCAACCATAAGTACTTATACTTATGGTATTAAAATTAAATATACATATCTACATATATGCAGAGCATATATGTATGCACGAATGCCCATCTAACTGTAGGCAAATGAGACTAAAGCCGCCGTGGCTATCAAAACAATAACTTAACGAAACTAAAGCCGCCGTGGCTAAGAAAACAACTGCGATGCTATGGCATGGCAAGAATTGAAAGCAAAAGCATACGAATAATTTCAGATTGGAAATAACAATAATGCTGATTTAGGAATATTGATACATATGAATATATTGTAATATATACATACATACAAAGAAAGTAGAAGTGTATGGATTATGTACCATATACCAATAATTAAGAATTGAGAGTAACGACTAAGTCAGTTGTTGCCTGACCGTTTTGTGTTGAAGACTTCATATTAAAAGTTCTTGAAATAAAATTATATTTGATTCTTTGTAATAAACAAGTGTAAAGAAAGTCCTTGTTTTATTTGATTTTTGTTTTTATNACAATATATCCTTTTAAGGCGAATGTTCCTGCCCAGTATTCAGTGCAGCTACTGAAATATATAACTCGAGTGTGGCGGACGAGTTCGACAATCTGCGCTTAGCTGATCCAACCTTTTACCGCGTGAGTGCGATATCCATGTTATTGAGAGCCGACGCATATGCGGTAAGCTATGGCCGGAGCTGAAGAAGAAGGCGAAGAGGAGACTAGCTAGTTTAGTATTTAAGCATAAACAAATAATGAACTTTTGAATTGTTGAAGTACATACTTATTTTTGAATTGTGATTTTGAAATGTAATTTGAATTTTGAATTATTGAATTATTTTATATTGCAGCGATCCTACAAGGCGGGCGGCATGTTTAAGCCTGCAGCTAAAATCTAGAATACAAATTTCACCGAGAGATGTCGCTGCTAATCACTCGTTGACAGGACTCGTTACTTTATCTCCCTTTTGGCACGAGTCATGTTAGTCGATCCCGTTGCCAGATTCCACCTTCTGTGGAGCCTCTAAATGCGGCAATTTCGTATAGTATCGTCCTATTCTGTGACCGACAGCCAGCGACACCTCAGGTGAGTTTATTATTTTCTGTATATTTGCGCATTTATAAATAAAACTTAAATCTTGTATAATATACGAACACCTGATTTCTCAATACCTTTGGAGGCTAGGGCATTCGTAAAGACTAAGTAATAGATTATCTTAAAGAATCGGCTCCCCCATTGATGCCCGTTGCCGGAATCACGAGGATTTTCGGCCCCTAAATTGCCCCGCTCGAACAGAAAGCTTGCTACTTCATATGTATGAGTGCCTTGTATTGGGAAATAAAATATCGCTTTGTAGAAATAAAATCTTGATTCGTTACATAAAATTGACCGCAAGTTTCCTTTACCGATATGCAGTTAGCTCTTAAAAGCATGGACTGAATATCTAAAGCTGTTACGTACATACTTTTGGTCATAGGTAATGCTTTACCAAATTGTAGCAGTGGTGAAAAAGCAGAACCAAAACGCCTATTTTCTACTATAAAGATATTCTTCTAGTGTCGCGGCATATTTTTTCAGTGTATTACTGAATGATCGAAACGTTAAACCAAAATTTACAATCACGATGATTGCGAGTGCTTCTGTTACATTCACATTCTATACTGAATGGAACTCGATCATTCAATAACACATTACGTTTGTTTTTGTTTCAACATAATTTAAGCCACTCAGGAATGAAGTCTTTTTATACAAACAAACAATCAAAATTTTGAAAAGAATGCCCAGTGAATGCAGATCCTATTGATTCAATCATTTTACAACTCTGATACATACATATAACATAGTTAATAAAGTACATATATACATATATAAAAACCACAGCACTTACATTTAAATTAGTAAGAACAAAATAAGCAAAACATAACAATAATCGCTTCACTACATTTATTTCTGCATCATCGTACATCTGTTTTTCTATTGCACCTTGTTGCTGTACTGTTTGCGCAATTTATGCTACCGACATCTTCTTTGAAATTCATTGCGTCTTGTATTTGTTCTTGCATGCGAAGGCCTTCTAATGGGTAGGTTCAGAAGGCGCAGAAGTTGAGCGCAGCTGTTGCTAAAAAATCAGTGATCGTAATGCGTCTTCTGAACGGCTTGATACATTAGCTGTTAAATTCAAAACACACAACATGTTGTCTCTAATGATCAGAAAAATATTACGATCATCTAACACGCAACTGTTCAGTTGATCAGAAGTACAAAAAACGCGTTCAGAAGATGCAATCGCAACAGTTACTGAGCTGTTGCGCCTTCTAAACGTCCACTGTTTGTCAAGTGTGGGGCTAGCGCTGTAGTTGATTTTTCTTACGTCTGCTTTATGTTCGACCATTCTCCAAGGCCGCGCATTGTTGTGCCTATGTATAGTTTACTGCAAGGCTCGCCCGCTTTGCCATTACAATTGATTTGATAAACTACATCATGTTGTTGTTCTTTGCTGATTTCGTCTTTTGTTTTGCTAAATATTTTGTTGAGAGTGATATGCGGCTTATGTGCGAATGTTACATTGGTATTTTGGATATTTTTATGCTGCGGTTTTCGTATCCGTTAGTCCTTTTACATATGTGACTCCTTTAAATATTTTGCTTTCATTTCTGTTTTCGGGTTCGGCGTTCGTTTCGGATGGTTTTTGTCTGCATTTTGTTGTTGCATCAATCTGTCTATAGTTTTGGTGTCCGTTTTTTAACAATATGTTTTTAATTTTTCTGTTATCTTTTTTGAACGCCTGGTCGCTCAACGCGTAGATCTTGTTTACAAGGATGATGGGTTTTGTGCCCAGGGATGATTAGAATGATAATTTAAAATTCTGGAGGATGCTATGGCTTTTGCATACCAATTGTTTACAATTTTATTATTTACCTGATGAATTTCCAGGTCTAGGAAGGCTAACTTTTTCTCCTTTTCAAGTTCAGTGATGAATTTGATTTTTCGGTGTTGAGAATTTAATATTCTTAATATACGATATATTTTGGAACGAACTTGCGTCATCCCAAATGTCAAATTTGGTTTGGAATAGGGATAAATCGATACGATCAAGGTATTACTCAGTACTTGTACTTGCATCAAACAAGGTATCGACACATGCTCAGTATCGGAAAGGTATCGAGTACTTGTACATAGATTCTGCAAATTTTTCAAAGTATTTTTTCATACAAAAACAATACAATGTTCCTTGTTCTAAATGGTGTCTGAATGTCGTACTTATGAAATAATTTGGCAAGTTTATACGATGTCTTTCCCATGTAAGTTAGAACTGCCCAAGTTTTTTTTATTGTTTTACTCTTTTCTGCCCTTTTTCGATTTTGTGTCCTTTCTTAACTTTTCAACCAGGCCTCTCTTATATCCGTTATTTTGCGCAATGGCATTTACTGTATCCAGTTCATTCTTGTAGTCTTCTTCTGTTAGAGGGGTCGTTTCAAGCCTCGTTATTAGTTGTCTAAGTGCTGCATTTTTGTGTTGCTGTGGATGGTTCGAGCTGTCGTGTATTATTGTATCTGTGGCTGTTTGTTTTCTGTATATTTCGAACTCTATCTTGCTCGTGGTATTGTTTATTTTAATTGTTAAATCAAGATAGTCAATCTTTTTTTCTCTTCCGTTTCCATAGTGAAGTTTATATTCTGGTGTTGTCGAGTTCCTGCAGATACTAACTACAGATACCACTGACGTAAATTCGTTCCAAAATACATTATACACCCACCCTGTCGGAAACAGCAACAACCAAAAAGGAAACCCTTAATATTTCTTCTACGTCTTTTTTTCTAACAATCGCGAATATACTCGTATCATCCACATACTTATTTATGTATTTGATACATATGTCCTTAGATTTAAGTTCAGCTATGCTGTCGTCAAGTATTTTATCAAGCACAAAATCCTCTACAGTGGGTGATAAGGGGTTCCCCATAGGCACTCCGTGTACCTGTTGATATTATATATTCCATCATTGACAAAATAGTTATTTTCACGCAGGCAGAATTCTAAAATATTCAAAAATTGCTTCCTCGCAAGACTTGTATGGATTTGAAGCGAGGTGCATTGCTGCATAATTATGCGGATTGCCAATTTCACTGGTATATTGGTAAAAAGAGACCCCACGTCAAATGAGATAAGGACTTCATCTTCTTCAAACGTTATATTTTTACACCCGAGCGCACTTGTGCACAAGGGCATTATAACTTTGTTCACATAACTGTTGTTTGTAACAGGCAAAACGAATCGAGGTAGATATAGACAAATGTAGATCAGAATGAAAAGAGAAATCGATTAATCGATGACTGTCCGTCCGTTCGTCCGTCTGTGCACACGAAAACTCGAGTAAAAATTTAGATATCTTAACGAAACTTTGTATTTGCACTTCGGGCGTAGGACGGATGGCATTGAAAATGGGCAAAATCGGACAATAACCACGCCTACCTCCCATATAACGGTAATTTTCAGATATACGGAAACTGCGGTATTTTAGTAACTACTAAAGATTATGCACTCAAAACTGATATTTACAATAATTTTTAAGAATATTATAAATTTTTAGAAAATGGGCGTAGCCACGCCCACTAATGGTTACATATGTATATCTTGGTAACCGCTACACCAAACTTCTTCCAAACTTGGCACGGTTGTTAGCCTTGCTACAGCATACCAAATGGCCGAAAATTTTTAAAATCGGACAATAACCACGCCCACATCCCATATAACGGTAATTTAGACATATATGTATATCCGTAACCGTTCTACCAATTTGTACCAAGCTCGGTATGGTTATTGTGCTTGCCACATAAAAGCAAAATGATGAAAATTAATGTAATCGGAATAAAATTGAAGCCGCTTTTCATATAACGGCAAATTTCAGAAATGATTGAAACTTCAATATTTCGAAATTTAAGGACGCTTATTTACCCAAAATTTACACACCCCGGCTTACTATGTAGCGGTAGCTTTCGGAAAGGTGAAAATCATATATTTAATACTTGCGCCGGATATTTAATGATCGGCTCCGCCCGAACTTAGACTTTCTTGCTTGTTAAGCCTATCTTTTAGTTGAAACGAATTTTTTATGTTGTAATTATCCGAAATTATGCTTTTTTGTGTCTGCCCAATGAATTTTGGAGCAAGGTACGTTGGTCGAGGCTGAAATTGGTCTGAGTGAAGTATTGTCTTTATGTATCTTCGGGAGTCCATAAAGTCGCGGGGCCGTTGGTGCTGTTCATGTCAATTTGTGTTTTGGTTGATTGTCAATATTTACTTGTTTGTATATGTTATTAACTAATATGTTATTTTTCCTTGACAGTTTCGGTGTAGGATACATCCGTATAGCTTTATATGTCTCCTTATCGCTCAGAAGATCTTTCATTTTTCCCTTGCGTTCTGTTTTTCGCATAATTATATTCAATGCTTGCATTTATCCGTCGATTTAGCTCAGACTTCACTGATCCATATACCATAAAACTACTATACTCTACTCTTGTTCGTTCTAAGCTCGAGTACGCTGTCTTCATCTGGCGACCATATTATGAATGTCATATCAACAGAATTGAACGTATGAAAAAATCTTTTATTCGTTATGCTCTACGCTCTCTACATTTCGTTGACCATTTCCCATCTTACACTGCTAAATGCATGCTTATAAACCTTAAAACACTGCATGGATGGATTATTCTTTCTCTTACTTTCGTTTTTGACATTATACGGGGTGCGATTGACTCGCCTTTCTTACTTGAACGGATTACATTTAATATTCCACCAAGAAGCCTTAGGAATCATGACATTTTTTCTCTGGATTTTGTCAGGAATAATTATGCGAATAACGCTCCTATTCGCAGAGCTCTAAACGAGTTTAATTCGCTCTTAAACTCTTCTGCTATCGATTTCTCTTCTTCCAAATCTAATTTCAAACTACTTTTAAATACTATGCTAAATTAGTTATTAATTTATATTTTGTTTTTTACCAAATAGTCTGTACGAAATGTTTATTTCTAGAATTTATATTGAGCTCGAGGCCGTATACTAAATGAAAATTTATTGTGGAAAAGCAACAATAATTTTAAAAAATGGTAGAAGTGATAGCTATTTCGGAAATCAC
>NW_016162374.1:10711-23409 GCF_001687245.7 Rhagoletis zephyria | reverse complement strand
CTTGGAGAAATACGAAATCTTCGATAAATCAGTAAATATTAAAGCTAATTTATTTCAAAATTGATGCTTGCAACAATTCTTTACCAAGAAATACGTTTATGATAAAATTTTGGAAAATGGGCGTGGCACCGCCCACTTATGATCACATATATGTATATCCGTAACCGTTCTACCAATTTGTACCAAGCTCGGTATGGTTATTGTGCTTGCCACATAAAAGCAAAATGATGAAAATTAATGTAATCGGAATAAAATTGAAGCCGCTTTTCATATAACGGCAAATTTCAGAAATGATTGAAACTTCAATATTTCGAAATTTAAGGACGCTTATTTACCCAAAATTTACACACCCCGGCTTACTATGTAGCGGTAGCTTTCGGAAAGGTGAAAATCATATATTTAATACTTGCGCCGGATATTTAATGATCGGCTCCGCCCGAACTTAGACTTTCTTGCTTGTTAAGCCTATCTTTTAGTTGAAACGAATTTTTTATGTTGTAATTATCCGAAATTATGCTTTTTTGTGTCTGCCCAATGAATTTTGGAGCAAGGTACGTTGGTCGAGGCTGAAATTGGTCTGAGTGAAGTATTGTCTTTATGTATCTTCGGGAGTCCATAAAGTCGCGGGGCCGTTGGTGCTGTTCATGTCAATTTGTGTTTTGGTTGATTGTCAATATTTACTTGTTTGTATATGTTATTAACTAATATGTTATTTTTCCTTGACAGTTTCGGTGTAGGATACATCCGTATAGCTTTATATGTCTCCTTATCGCTCAGAAGATCTTTCATTTTTCCCTTGCGTTCTGTTTTTCGCATAATTATATTCAATGCTTGCATTTATCCGTCGATTTAGCTCAGACTTCACTGATCCATATACCATAAAACTACTATACTCTACTCTTGTTCGTTCTAAGCTCGAGTACGCTGTCTTCATCTGGCGACCATATTATGAATGTCATATCAACAGAATTGAACGTATGAAAAAATCTTTTATTCGTTATGCTCTACGCTCTCTACATTTCGTTGACCATTTCCCATATCTAGCGAAAGTTGGTGTTAATTGTGATTTTAAGCCTAATTGTTTGTGTTTTTATGCGTTGTTTCGAATAAACCGACTCCCTGATGAAGGCCGAAAAGGCGCCGAAACGCGTAGGAGGAGAAAAGAAAACTTTGTTTTGCTTTTTATTTAACCGGCCGTAAAGCTCAAAAAATCAGCTTATATAAGAAATACCAAATGTTGGGCCTTAAAAACAACAACATGATTATTTCGGAGAGCGAATACCGATTACAACAAATACACAGAACATAAAAAACACACAACATGAAGCACCTTTTCAACACATTAGGCTCAAATATGACGAAGGGACCTGTTACATCATCAACCAGTACAACAAAAGTCACAAAAAAAATTAGCTAAACAACAACAACGACTCAAATTCCTGCTGCAATGCAAAGACCTAGGAATAACATCACCACATTTAACGAGTAAAACAAACAACATAAAATACGGGTTCCAATTAGACATCACAAAGAGGAATTGCAGAAAATAGAGCAACAATTCATAATGAAAATCTTGAACTTAGAAATAAGAGAAACCGACATCTAAATAAAATTAGTCCACATCGATATAAGCCACATTAAGAAAGATCTCCATAAAAAACTAGATGAGAGAGATTTTGAGATAGTAGCAGAGCATAAAAAACAATAGATGTATTCTCGAAATCTTGCAAAGCCGTTGCACGTAGCACGGATTGCACGGATTGCATAACTTGCAAACACACAACAACAAAATACATGGGAAACAACATTTCCCATCGCTGCAAAATATCCAACGTCGAAACCCATATTTTGAAAAAAGCATACCAAAATAAATGCGACCCTGTGGTAGTTTTGTTGTTGTTGGAATTGCTACATATCTCGCATTCCTCTCATCTCGCTCACTTCATTTTTTTCGCTGTCTCTTGTTATTGTATTTCCAAATTTGGAATAGTATTTTTGCATTTCATGCAATCCGTGCATCATGCAAGACTTCGAGAATACCCCTAATATGAAAAAAATATCTCAATGCACACAGATAAAAATCTTAGTGAAAAATTACAAGGACAAATGGACAAGAATTTTGAAAGATATGGGTTCATCATCAACGAAGACTGGTTTATTAACGAGACCAACATTAACTAATAAACCAGCATAAAGACGCAATAACATATTAGTTAATAATATATACACACAAGGAAATATTGATAATCAACAATAACACAAATTGACATGCACGGCACCTTCGGCTCCGCGACTTGATGGACTCCGGAAAATACATAAAGACAATACTCCACTCAGACCAATTGCCTCCTCGACCAACGTACCTTGCTTCCAACTCTCAAAACTCATTGGGCAGACACTTAAAAGCATTATTTCGGATAATTGCAACATAACAAATTCGTTTCAACTAAAAGATAGGCTTAAAAATATAACGATTAAAGAAGATGAAGTCCTTATCTTATTTTACGTGGTGTCTCTTTTTATCAATATACCAGTGCAATTGGCAATCCGCATAATTATGCAGCAATGCACATCGCTTCAAATCCATACAAGTCTTGCGAGGAAGCAATTTTTGAATATTTTAGAATTCTGCCTGCGTGAAAATAACTATTTTGTCAATGATGTAATATATAATATCAACACACGGAGTGCCTATGGGAAACCCCTTATCACCCACTGCAGCGGATATTGTTCTTGATAAAATACTTGACGACAGCATAGCTGAACTTAAATCTAAGGACATATGTATCAAATACATAAATAAGTATGTAGATGATACATTCGCGATTGTTAGAAAAAAGACGTGGAAGACATATTAAGAGTATTAAATTCTCAACACCGAAAAATCCAATTCACCACTGAACTTGAAAACAAGAAAAAGTTAGCCTTCCTAGACCTGAAAACTCATAAGGGAAGTAATAAAATTGTAACGAATTGGTATGCAAAGGCCACAGCATCCTCCGGAATGATAAATTATAATTCTAATCATCCCTGGTCACAAAAGAAGAACAAAGCTATCAACCTTATAAACAAGATCTTCGCGTTAAGCGACCAGGCGTTCAGATAATATAACAACAGAAAAGTTAAAAACGTATAACTATAGACAGATTGATATCAACAACAAAATTTAGACCAAAATCATCTGAAACGAACACCGGACCCGCAAACAGAAATGAAAGCAAAATATTTAAAGGAGTCACATATGTAAAAGGACTAACGGAAACAAAAACACTACATGAAAATATCCAAAATAACAATGTAACATTCGCACATAAGCCGCTTAGCACTCTCAACAAAATATTTAGCAAAACAAAAGACGAATGACAAATATGATAAAAAATAGAAAGAGGCTGCCTGAAACTATACAAAAAATCAAATGCATGTATAGAATTGACAACAACAACCACGCTGTCAAATAGCAACACGAGTTTACGGAGTGTGCATAGTTCAATGGTTAACGCTTCTGACTTTGCACATCGATGACGATGGTTCGTTCCCTGCTGAAGTCTAGAAAAAAGAAGTCTGATGAGGAGAGGTGGTGATCTCCGATATAGCTGCTATGACTTCTACCGCTTAGACTTTGTTGCTTTTTCAATTTTTCCTAATAAACAATCGTGGTACAAAGCTCAATAAAAATATTAAAAATAAAATGTTAATAAGCCACAATAACATTGACAAATACATAGTTTAGGAAGAGCCTGCCTTAAACTATACAAGAAAGCAAATGCATGTATAGAATTGACTTGGTAGCAGTAGGTTGAATAAGGAAAATCAAGTAGCAACACGAGTTTACGGGGTGTGCATAGCTCAATGGTTAACGTTTCTGACTTTGCACATCGATGACGAGGGTTCGTTCCCTGCTGAAGTCTAGAAAAAAGAAGTCTGATGAGGAGATGTGGTGATCTCCGATATAGCTGCTATAACTTCTACCGCTTACACTTTGTTGCTTTTTCCAATTTTCCTAAAAAAATAATCGTGGTACCAAACTCAAAAAAAAAATATTAAAATTAAATATAAATAAGCCACAATAGTATTGACAAAAAAACAACGAAATCAGCAAAGAACAACAACATGATGTAGTATATCAAATCAATTGTAGGGGCAAAGCGGGCGAGCCTTGCAATAAACTATACATAGGCACAACAAAGCGCGCCCTTGGAGTCAGAATAAGCGAACATAAATCAGACTAGAGCTGGGATACTATCGATAGTACCGCCACTCGATAGTTTTCGAAGCGATAGTTGAAAACATCGATAGTATCGATAGTACTCTTGTCGTGAGAGGTATTGAATTGAAATGCTAGATTGCTTGAAAATTAAATAATTAATAAATTTATAAATTACTTTGAAAATTAAAAAGGTTGTATAAATTTGTTTAAATTTGAGTGCATCAAAAATAACTTTCTATAATAATAAAATAAACTGATTAATTTATGCGTCTGAATTATATATACATATGCTTGTCCCTTTTGAAGTGCAAATAATTGAAATTGTCTATAATAATACGTTTCTAATACTACAAAACAAACAAAACAAAAGATATTCGTTTGAATTGAAAAGTCATACTTATAGAAGTTCAACTGAGATCAAATACGGAGGCGCATATCAAAATCCGGACAAAGGAAATTATTAACATTTTACCATATTATAAGAAATCGAAAAAGTACGGTCAAAATAATAGCGCCACAACATTTTTAGCAGTTTTGACAATTTTTTTTTTTGTTTAGTGTCTACTAATTTTTTATAAAAGTTGTACAAAACATAAAAAACTACAAAATCATTAAAATTTCAGGCTTTTAACTCGAATTTCTACAAAAATTTTGTGTAAGCGGTTTTATAGCTTATTAAATTTTACTATAACTCAGTGTAAGCTTATATTTGCTAAAAACTCCAATAACTAAAAAGTTTTGTTTGCCGACTGTATTGTGAATTTTCTTAGATGAAAAAAAATTAATTTAATGTTAAGAGATGTAAAGAGAGAAGATTCGCTAAAACCGACATCGATAGTTTTCAAAAACTATCGATAGTGGCGACAGTTTTCAACTATCGATACTATCGATAGTACCCCAGCTCTAAATCAGACGTAATACCATGTTCTGACCGACAACGAAAACACTTTGAAAACGTGTTTTGGGATTGTGGGCTGAAGGCTGTTCACACCGGCTGTTAGTGTTTTCGTTGACATTTCTTACATCCTCTGATTACAGTTTTGCTACACAAAAACAAAACTAAAATGCTTTTCCCTCATTTTCTTTTCATTAGCAACCTCTTACTTTCATTCTTATTTTACTTTTGCCAGCCAATTAACAATAAGTCCGGAATGGCGTATTAAAGATGATAAAATATGACTTCCACTTCGACAAATAATCGAAAAAAAACTAGTGAAGACACCGATTGGAATGAGTGGAACGTGAGTTTTCAAGCAGTTTTCAGCGAAAACTGGTTTTCGTTTGACAGATTTTACATGGACGAAAACACAAGTTTTAAGTCGAAAACCAGTCTTAGCAACAAAAACCTGTTTTCGATGCACATTTCCTCATCAGACTTCTTTCAGTAGGATTCGAACCGACGATCCCACTGACTCAGCCACTTGCCTATGCACCGTGCTAAGTACGCCTTGTAAATTATCGTTTGCTTTTTTCCACTATTTTCATTTTTGTTATGCCAACAAAATCAAGCGCAGCTATTCCGCTGCAATTCCCTTGATCATGTGGTTGTTGGTATTGTTGGCTTTTGCTAATAATTTTTTCATTTAATAAACAGCCTCGAGCTCAATATAAATTGTTGAATATAATTGTTATAAAGCCAAAAACAATAACAAAAACAAACGTTTATTTCTAGATTAAATAAATAAATAAAAAAATAAATAATTACTGTTTTATTTCCCTTGTCAGCGCTCTTGATCACAATTGCGTCTTTATGCTGGTTTATTAGTGGCTTTGTGTCCTCAAAGATTTTGTACGTATGTACACATATTATTAGTTGTGATTTTAAGCCTAATTGTTTGTGTTTTTATGCGTTGTTTCGAATAAACCGACTCTCTGATGAAGGCCGAAAAGGCGCCGAAAGGCGTAGGAGGAGAAAAGAAAACTTTGTTTTGCTTTTTATTTAACCGGCCGTAAAGCTCAAAAAATCAGCTTATATAAGAAATACCAAATGTTGGGCCTTAAAAACAACAACATGATTATTTCGGAGAGCGAATACCGATTACAACAAATACACAGAACATAAAAAACACACAACATGAAGCACCTTTTCAACACATTAGGCTCAAATATGACGAAGGGACCTGTTACATCATCAACCAGTACAACAAAAGTCACAAAAAAAATTAGCTAAACAACAACAACGACTCAAATTCCTGCTGCAATGCAAAGACCTAGGAATAACATCACCACATTTAACGAGTAAAACAAACAACATAAAATACGGGTTCCAATTAGACATCACAAAGAGGAATTGCAGAAAATAGAGCAACAATTCATAATGAAAATCTTGAACTTAGAAATAAGAGAAACCGACATCTAAATAAAATTAGTCCACATCGATATAAGCCACATTAAGAAAGATCTCCATAAAAAACTAGATGAGAGAGATTTTGAGATAGTAGCAGAGCATAAAAAACAATAGATGTATTCTCGAAATCTTGCAAAGCCGTTGCACGTAGCACGGATTGCACGGATTGCATAACTTGCAAACACACAACAACAAAATACATGGGAAACAACATTTCCCATCGCTGCAAAATATCCAACGTCGAAACCCATATTTTGAAAAAAGCATACCAAAATAAATGCGACCCTGTGGTAGTTTTGTTGTTGTTG
Source organism: Rhagoletis zephyria (assembly GCF_001687245.7). Lineage (NCBI taxonomy): Eukaryota > Metazoa > Arthropoda > Insecta > Diptera > Tephritidae > Rhagoletis > Rhagoletis zephyria. The sequence goes on along the minus strand of NW_016162374.1, from coordinate 16,547 downwards.
GAATTGCTACATATCTCGCATTCCTCTCATCTCGCTCACTTCATTTTTTTCGCTGTCTCTTGTTATTGTATTTCCAAATTTGGAATAGTATTTTTGCATTTCATGCAATCCGTGCATCATGCAAGACTTCGAGAATACCCCTAATATGAAAAAAATATCTCAATGCACACAGATAAAAATCTTAGTGAAAAATTACAAGGACAAATGGACAAGAATTTTGAAAGATATGGGTTCATCATCAACGAAGACTGGTTTATTAACGAGACCAACATTAACTAATAAACCAGCATAAAGACGCAATAACATATTAGTTAATAATATATACACACAAGGAAATATTGATAATCAACAATAACACAAATTGACATGCACGGCACCTTCGGCTCCGCGACTTGATGGACTCCGGAAAATACATAAAGACAATACTCCACTCAGACCAATTGCCTCCTCGACCAACGTACCTTGCTTCCAACTCTCAAAACTCATTGGGCAGACACTTAAAAGCATTATTTCGGATAATTGCAACATAACAAATTCGTTTCAACTAAAAGATAGGCTTAAAAATATAACGATTAAAGAAGATGAAGTCCTTATCTTATTTTACGTGGTGTCTCTTTTTATCAATATACCAGTGCAATTGGCAATCCGCATAATTATGCAGCAATGCACATCGCTTCAAATCCATACAAGTCTTGCGAGGAAGCAATTTTTGAATATTTTAGAATTCTGCCTGCGTGAAAATAACTATTTTGTCAATGATGTAATATATAATATCAACACACGGAGTGCCTATGGGAAACCCCTTATCACCCACTGCAGCGGATATTGCTCTTGATAAAATACTTGACGACAGCATAGCTGAACTTAAATCTAAGGACATATGTATCAAATACATAAATAAGTATGTAGATGATACATTCGCGATTGTTAGAAAAAAGACGTGGAAGACATATTAAGAGTATTAAATTCTCAACACCGAAAAATCCAATTCACCACTGAACTTGAAAACAAGAAAAAGTTAGCCTTCCTAGACCTGAAAACTCATAAGGGAAGTAATAAAATTGTAACGAATTGGTATGCAAAGGCCACAGCATCCTCCGGAATGATAAATTATAATTCTAATCATCCCTGGTCACAAAAGAAGAACAAAGCTATCAACCTTATAAACAAGATCTTCGCGTTAAGCGACCAGGCGTTCAGATAATATAACAACAGAAAAGTTAAAAACGTATAACTATAGACAGATTGATAGCAACAACAAAATTTAGACCAAAATCATCTGAAACGAACACCGGACCCGCAAACAGAAATGAAAGCAAAATATTTAAAGGAGTCACATATGTAAAAGGACTAACGGAAACAAAAACACTACATGAAAATATCCAAAATAACAATGTAACATTCGCACATAAGCCGCTTAGCACTCTCAACAAAATATTTAGCAAAACAAAAGACGAATGACAAATATGATAAAAAATAGAAAGAGGCTGCCTGAAACTATACAAAAAATCAAATGCATGTATAGAATTGACAACAACAACCACGCTGTCAAATAGCAACACGAGTTTACGGAGTGTGCATAGTTCAATGGTTAACGCTTCTGACTTTGCACATCGATGACGATGGTTCGTTCCCTGCTGAAGTCTAGAAAAAAGAAGTCTGATGAGGAGAGGTGGTGATCTCCGATATAGCTGCTATAACTTCTACCGCTTAGACTTTGTTGCTTTTTCAACTTTTCCTAATAAACAATCGTGGTACAAAGCTCAATAACAATATTAAAAATAAAATGTTAATAAGCCACAATAACATTGACAAATACATAGTTTAGGAAGAGCCTGCCTTAAACTATACAAGAAAGCAAATGCATGTATAGAATTGACTTGGTAGCAGTAGGTTGAATAAGGAAAATCAAGTAGCAACACGAGTTTACGGGGTGTGCATAGCTCAATGGTTAACGTTTCTGACTTTGCACATCGATGACGAGGGTTCGTTCCCTGCTGAAGTCTAGAAAAAAGAAGTCTGATGAGGAGATGTGGTGATCTCCGATATAGCTGCTATAACTTCTACCGCTTACACTTTGTTGCTTTTTCCAATTTTCCTAAAAAAATAATCGTGGTACCAAACTCAAAAAAAAAATATTAAAATTAAATATAAATAAGCCACAATAGTATTGACAAAAAAACAACGAAATCAGCAAAGAACAACAACATGATGTAGTATATCAAATCAATTGTAGGGGCAAAGCGGGCGAGCCTTGCAATAAACTATACATAGGCACAACAAAGCGCGCCCTTGGAGTCAGAATAAGCGAACATAAATCAGACTAGAGCTGGGATACTATCGATAGTACCGCCACTCGATAGTTTTCGAAGCGATAGTTGAAAACATCGATAGTATCGATAGTACTCTTGTCGTGAGAGGTATTGAATTGAAATGCTAGATTGCTTGAAAATTAAATAATTAATAAATTTATAAATTACTTTGAAAATTAAAAAGATTGTATAAATTTGTTTAAATTTGAGTGCATCAAAAATAACTTTCTATAATAATAAAATAAACTGATTAATTTATGCGTCTGAATTATATATACATATGCTTGTCCCTTTTGAAGTGCAAATAATTGAAATTGTCTATAATAATACGTTTCTAATACTACAAAACAAACAAAACAAAAGATATTCGTTTGAATTGAAAAGTCATACTTATAGAAGTTCAACTGAGATCAAATACGGAGGCGCATATCAAAATCCGGACAAAGGAAATTATTAACATTTTACCATATTATAAGAAATCGAAAAAGTACGGTCAAAATAATAGCGCCACAACATTTTTAGCAGTTTTGACAATTTTTTTTTTTTGTTTAGTGTCTACTAATTTTTTATAAAAGTTGTACAAAACATAAAAAACTACAAAATCATTAAAATTTCAGGCTTTTAACTCGAATTTCTACAAAAATTTTGTGTAAGTGGTTTTATAGCTTATTAAATTTTACTATAACTCAGTGTAAGCTTATATTTGCTAAAAACTCCAATAACTAAAAAGTTTTGTTTGCCGACTGTATTGTGAATTTTCTTAGATGAAAAAAAATTAATTTAATGTTAAGAGATGTAAAGAGAGAAGATTCGCTAAAACCGACATCGATAGTTTTCAAAAACTATCGATAGTGGTGACAGTTTTCAACTATCGATACTATCGATAGTACCCCAGCTCTAAATCAGACGTAATACCATGTTCTGACCGACAACGAAAACACTTTGAAAACGTGTTTTGGGATTGTGGGCTGAAGGCTGTTCACACCGGCTGTTAGTGTTTTCGTTGACATTTCTTACATCCTCTGATTACAGTTTTGCTACACAAAAACAAAACTAAAATGCTTTTCCCTCATTTTCTTTTCATTAGCAACCTCTTACTTTCATTCTTATTTTACTTTTGCCAGCCAATTAACAATAAGTCCGGAATGGCGTATTAAAGATGATAAAATATGACTTCCACTTCGACAAATAATCNGAATGGCGTATTAAAGATGATAAACTATGACTTCCACTTCGACAAATAATCGAAAAAAACTAGTGAAGACACCGATTGGAATGAGTGGAACGTGAGTTTTCAAGCAGTTTTCAGCGAAAACTGGTTTTCGTTTGACAGATTTTACATGGACGAAAACACAAGTTTTAAGTCGAAAACCAGTCTTAGCAACAAAAACCTGTTTTCGATGTCGGTCAGAACATGGTATAAGAATCAAAAAGTCAACTACAGCGCTAGGCCAACACTTGACAAACAGCGGACATTCGGCTGACTTCGACAACACCAAAATATTAGACATAGAGAAAAGAGTGCGAACGAAACTAACATTAGAAGGCCTGCGCATACAAGAACAAATACAAGACGCAATGAATTTCAAAGATGTCGGTAGCATAAATTGCGCATACAGGACAGCAATAAGATGCAATAGAAAAAAAGATGGACGATAATGCAGAAGTAAATGCAGTGAAACGATTATTATGATGTTTTGTTTATTTTGTTCTTATAAAATTAAATGTAAGTGCTGTGGTATTTATATATATATATATATTAGGGNGGAGTGCGAACGAAACTAACATTAGAAGGCCTGCGCATACAAGAACAGATACAAGACGCAATGAATTTCAAAGATGTCGGTAGCATAAATTGCGCATACAGGACAGCAATAAGATGCAATAGAAAAAAAGATGGACGATAATGCAGAAGTAAATGCAGTGAAACGATTATTGTGATGTTTTGTTTATTTTGTTCTTATAAAATTAAATGTAAGTGCTGTGGTATTTATATATATATATATATATTAGGGCGGGTCGATATGTAGGGGGCCAAAAAAATTTACAGAGGCACATCGCGATTATAATTATTTGGGTTATGTCAAGCATTTTTGCCCAATAAACCATAGGTCTAAAATGAATTTCGAGCCAGCGATTTTTTCTATCTAGTTTTTTTTCAAAAAGTGGCTCACTTGTTGAAACAGCTGTATTGAAAACTAGCCAAATGTATATCTGGGAGTTTTTGGGGTCGAGGAATCCATTTCTGGTCTTAATTTTTTCTTTTGAGGGCCGCCAGATGGCGCTTCAGTACTTTTTTTTTTGGATTTCAACGGCTTTTTTTCAGAAAATCGACAATATTGTTCCGAAAATCTACGAAATTTTACTTTCTCATAATGCAATTTAATTATCCGAAAATGTTCAGCGTTGAATTTTTTTTATTATTTTTTTATTTATTTTTTTTTATTTTACATATTAAACACTGTATGAAAATGAAAACGCACAGTATGAAAATGAAAACACATGCTGTCACACATGTCATTTGTCATACAATATGTCGATAAACAGTATTACCACCATAATATTAAAAAAAAAAAATACGTTATACGTATTTAAAAACTGAAACATTAGAAATGTTTGTTTTTTTTCATTTACATTTAATATGTTTTTATCTTTTAAGTTGAATTTTTGAATAAAGAAAATTATATTAAAATAAGAAAAAAATTTGTTTTGTAAAATTCAGAGAACAAATGAAATAACAACGAATTTTTCGTCCTAAATTGAATAAAATCGATATAAGTTGTGCATGAATATACCTCCCTNCGAAATAACAACGAATTTTTTGTCCTAAATTGAATAAAATCGATATAAGTTGTGCATGAATATACCTCCCTTCCCCCTAATTTTCAACGCTGAATATTTTAGGCTATTTAAAAATTGAAATTGCATTATGAGAAAGTCAAATTACGTGGATTTTCGCAAAAATGTTGTCGATTTTCGGAAAAAAGGCGTTATAATAAAAAAAAAACGTACGGAAGCGGCCTCTGGCGGCTCTAAAAAAAAAATTAATGCCAAAAATGGATTCCTCGACCCCAAAAACCCCCAGATAAACATTTTGGCTAGTTTTCAATACAGCTGTTTCTACAGGTGAGCCACTTTTTTGAAAAAAAAAACTAGATAGAAAAAATCGCTGGCTCGAAATTAACTTTAGACCTATGGTTTCTTGGGCAAAAATGCTTGAAATAACCCAAAGAACCATAATCGCGATGTGCCTTTGATGTAAAAAATTTTACCCGCCCTAGTATATATGTACTCTGTTAACTATGTTATACATATGTATGTGTGTACACATATTACACTGTGAGACAAACGGTAGGGGTCAGTGATCGGGAATGGTTCAAACTACCGGGGAAAGTTATATCGGTAAAAAAGAAGTTATACGTGTCCCGGCGTTTCGCTGGGTCACGTCTAGGAATTGAGATATATCGATTTGAAGTTAGTAACTATCATATAGGGGAAATTGTCACCTTTGGTGGTCTTTTTTT
>NW_016162374.1:10542-10672 GCF_001687245.7 Rhagoletis zephyria | reverse complement strand
AAAAAAATTAAAAATTACAATTCCTTCAATCTGTTCATATAACGTTTTTCTATATAATCAACAGTTTTGCCGGTAAAATTAAATGTCTGAAGAAAAAAAATATTTTTTGCCTAAAATATTAAATTTTTTT